>NC_132803.1:24830000-25130000 GCF_048594095.1 Paramormyrops kingsleyae
ATTTAAAAGTATAACTAGCTTTTTCCTGTGAATATTTCAATGTTTAAACACCGGATTTGTAAGACAAAGAGCATATATGACTCCTGTTTTAAAGTATATTCTAAGAACTGGCTTGCTGGAAATATCTGGGGAATCACCCAGGATGCGTTGGAGCCATAGGCCACGCAAGAAGAGCTTGGTCTGACCTTCCTGGCGTGCCGCTGCCGGGGCCCTTATCCGGAAAAGCCGTCAAGGTAAAGCTACATGCTAGAAACACTTAATACCGACAACTGGAGCAACTGGAGCGAGGAAAAACACCATGTCTGTATCTCGTCAGGTTTGAAGCTTGGGTCAACACAACCCCAGGTATCCCTGCAAAGTAGGCATTACATACCATTAAAAAGTCAGCCATTTATTCGGAGCTTCCTGTTCCTGTCTCAACATGGACTCATAGGATTGGAATGGCTTTTTTTTTCTTTTTCTCAGAAAGATATATGAACAGAATCTCAAAGAAAGGCATACTGGCAAGTGCCGAACAGCACATAGTACTTATCTTTGTTCAATGCTGAACAGCAGCTTCCCTTAAATAAAACTGAGATCATGGGGTGTCAACTTTGTCATAGACAACAAAAGTCATGTTAGAAGGAACTGCATAGTATCTGTAATAGAATTATTTATATTTAATCTTATTTACATTTTAAATGTATTCATTTTAGAGTTTACTGTATATTATATGCAATTATAGTTACCATTTTAATAAACCTTCCAGCGCAAACTAGGCCTTCATAGGATTTAAAGATAAAGTTAATTTGCCCAAATACAGTTATCTGTCACCAGAAGAAAAATATTCATCAATGACTGAGTCTTCTCTACCCTTTCCAAAACACAAGGTCCAAGTGGAAAAGACATTCGGGATTCTACTATCTCCTCTGTCCACTTTCCTTTCACTCGGTCAAGTAACATTACTAATTTATTCCTGTTAAAGAAAACTTGGCATGTCAGAACAACAAAAGCTATGTGATGAAAGCAAATGGCTTTAACAAAGGTTCACGGCGGAGATTTCAGCTTCACGAATTCATGTTTCAAAATCCTTCTCCACACCCCCTCAAAGCGGTAACACTATCCCTCTCCTCAAATACAACCCAATGCGGCAGAATGCAAATCTAAAGACCCATATAATCCATAGTCACATGATCAGCGCAGACCAAAGGCACGGGCCTTTTATAACTTATGGCCACAGTAAATCCCAAAAATCCCAAGCCTGACAGTTTTGCAGCCACTGGGACTAACACTTCAACACACTGTTATGTGTGTTGCACATCGTCAAGCCATATAATGCACTGGGACTAACACTTCAACGCACTGCAATGTGTGTTACACACCCTCAAACCATATAATGCACTGGTCAGCATTTACTACTTCTAATCAAACAGGACAGAGACAAGTCTAAATAATGTTTAAAAAAAGTTACAAAAGGTCTTTAGCCAACTAATGTTTTTAGTAAATCAGAGGGTTAACATCACCCGTAGGGCTACAGACCATGGGTGGCACGATATAATTGTTATATTTATGTACTTTGTATATCTGACAAATTGCAGGTTTCAACAAAAACAACAATTTGCATAACTGATGGCTGACTGTCTTTATAAAAGCACAGTAAGCTAATTTCAAGACAGCTACAAAAATTATAAAAGGAGAGACTCAACACAGGTGATACAGGTCAGTGTTTACACATCTGCAGGATGCAAGATTCCGGTCTGTACAGATACTCCCACAAAGACACAACCCTTGGGAGTTTTAAATTCCACCTGCTCCGGCTATGTATGCTATGTATCAGAGGTGGATAGTTCAGGTCCAGAAAGTCAAAATCCAGACCAAGATTTTGTTTCAACCAACCACTCACCTGGTTGTCTGAAACAAAATCTTGGTCTGGATTATTACTTTCTGGACCTGAACTATCCACCTCTGCTATGCATGAAACTAAAACTGTATGCTAATTTTCTCAATACCCACAGTGTCTTTTAAGCTCTTTTTATAAAACTGCTTCATCTGCAGCAGAGAATCCTCACATAATCAATTTAATGCAAGCGGATCTGATATCAAACACAGATGTCAATAAATAATGCAGAACAGGCCGTTTAAAAAGGCCAGAAGTTGCATTGCTTACCTGGGTTCTAGTGCTAATGAGGGAGCGCGGTGCTGCAAAGCCACAAATGCTCAGCACTCGCCTTGCATTTACAAGCCAGTCCTTTGGTGATGCCTATTTTTAAGTCCATAGCTGCACTACATGTATTTTTCTCCTTTTCACAAACATCAACAAAGAGGCAGCACACTTAGAAATAATATTAATAAAACAGACAAACTTAGAGGAAAATGTTGAGTTAACATCCCATGTTAAAAGTTAATGGAATATATATATATATATATATTTTAATAATAATTGATTTCTGGTGCAGACAAACAGAACGTGAATACACCAAGGGAACATAAAATAAGATTCACACTAAACATTAAAACCAAAAATAGCTACATGTTCCAACAACCTACCTCTGTTCGAAACATCCCTTCATGAAGGTCCCTTTAAGAATGCAATAAAAAGGACTCATACATTGTATGCACTGAACGTCCCTTCACAATCCAGCAGCAAGCCCAGCAAGACTTCTGGACAACTGTCCTGTTTGGTCACAGTGACGAAGGCTCATGTGTTAACAAGTAAAAGCTGACTCAGGATAAAGTAACCCAGCTCGTGGCCCTGGAGAACCGCAGTTCACGTTGGTTTTTATTTTTACTCGTCGACAAGATGCTATCTATTCTCGGTCATCCAGCAGGAATAATCCGAGCCGTGGAGAACGGAGGTTCTGGACGATGTTCTATCCTGACTGAGAGGAGAGGGCCAGTTGCTGGGGGCAACAATCTGCTCCACTGAGCTGCCATGCACAGCCTCCAACGCTCCTCTCAGAAACGTGCTGCTTAGGCTCCAGCTTACAGGCATGTCCATAAATACCATGTGAAGCTTTACAAATGTACTGTAAACTCTGAGCTTAAACAACAGTGTCATTGTTTCATATAAATTAATTTTATTCTATGTATTTTTGGAGAGTTTGAGTATTTGTATGTGTTTTAATTTGTGTTCCTATTAATCATCTCTGCATGTATGTATATGAAATGTTTGTCTTTTTTCTTATTTGCTGCCATCTTGGCCAGGACTTCCTGGAAGAAGAGATATTGTATCTCAATGGAACTTTCCTGGTAAAATAAAGGATAACTAAATAAAACTGAGATGGGATGTATTATAGATGGCGATGATCATGCTTTAGAAACAGACAGATTTCGAAACATCTGTGCCCTAAATGATTAATGGCAGGCTTGCATTATTTTCCGCACCCCTATAACACTGTCCGTCCTGCCATCAGAAGCAGCACCAGCACCCGCCTGCCATCACCTGCCTGTCCCCCCCCCCCCAGTCAAATGTTAAAATTGGGACAGTGTGAACTGGGACTTTGCCAGTTTGCTCATTTGACTTCCTCCCAAGGTTTCTTCCCTCTGGGGAGTTTTTCCGTGCCACCGTCACCCCTGGGTTGCTCACTGGGAGCTTTGTTAATGTAAAACACTTTGAGACAATGTAATGTTGTGAAAATGCGCTATACAAATAAAACTGAATTGAACTGATGGAATAATGAATACATTATGTGGCTCCAATTGGCCACGTTCCGCCACATGAGATGGATTTTAAATGACGGCAACAAAAGTACATTTTGCATAGCCCATAAAAATAAGGAGTAATTCTGAGTTTCATCCTGTGAACCAATGATAATACTGCAAGCATCAGCAGCAAAGATCAGTGACAAGCGGCAAAACGGTTAGCTCTGGCCTCAGACATGTTCAGACATACGCCCAAACAGTGTATTTTTACCGCTGCACTATGCCGGGACAGATATAAGAGGAAGTTGTGTTGCCTTGCTAAAATTACAGATCTAACAAAAGTAAGGGCCTAGCTAAGCCCGGACTGCTGTGAGACGCCAGACTGACACTTCGTGGGGACATTAACCATGGCTTTTTGCGCGAATAAAGCAGAACTGGGGTGTCGAAATTCACCACAATTCATATAACTGACCTCAAATCATTTAAATGAAACTGATGCAACAATTATACTAAATAGGATCCAAAATACAGAATAAAGCAGGTTGGTAACAGTCTTTGTTCTCAACTTTAATAGCTAATGTACATATGGGGGAAATCACTACAGCTACTGGCATAAGCCTCTTAAAAAAGAACATTTATTGATTAAGCAATTGAGCTGAGCTCATAACTGTGAATGTGAAAGTTTGCATTACTATATTTAATTTCACCAGACATCTTTACTCAGAAATCTACAAAAAGGACTTTCTTTTTGAAAACTGTCAATTGGCTATTTATTTAGAGGGACAAATACAAGTCATCTCATTGCTCTTCAGTCAAAATTTAAAATAATGCTGACAAACCAGATTTGAGTTGCCCTTTGTGTTAAATAATAGCCATGAAACACTTTGCATCCATTCAGTCACATTCCTACTGATGACCCTGTCTAACAGAAAAGGCACATTCCAGAACAGTTTTAGAGAAGAATCCTAACAGGGGATGGTGTAGGACAGACCTTAGCATGAAACGGGATCTTACACAGGAGGTCCACCACACACACGCACAATGGCATTTAACCCCAGACTGAGCTACTGCCTTCAGACAGGTATTTAAGAGAATAAAACCCAGCATACGGAAACTAACTGAAGACTCATTTACAGGCATCTCTTAACGATTTGTATATTTTATATGTTAAGGTGATATATTCACTCTGACAGTAAGGAAAAACACAATTTAGAATGCATCCTCGTTTACTGTATAACACCACATCCAAAAAGACATTTTACACCATTAGTCCGAATAATCAGCACTGAGCGTGACTTTCCATGGCAGTAATTCTGATGGTAGCTCTCCATTAATAAGTATAAACTAGAGGAAGCACCTACCTGTGGTGTTTCTTAGGTGGAGGTGGAGGTGGAGAGGGAGAGGGATCATGGTTCTCACTGAGCCCCGCTGATAGATCTGAAGCGGCTGACGCGACCTGTGACAGCATTTTCCGCCTCTGGCTGTCGTTCTCCACGGCGCTGCCCTGGTGCTGCTGACTGGCACCATTGTCGGCTGTGCCTGGCAGCAAGATCTCCCCGCCGGGTACCACGGGGCTCCAGGCCCCTGTCTGCGACACAGCAGCCTCATTGATGATGCTCTGAGGCACGGTGCCCTCGCCTCCTTCCTCCTCCTCCTCGATACGAGTCTTCCAGTTCCAGTGTGTGTTGTACAGCTTGTGTCTCCGCTCCGAGCAGACCAAAGTGGGCGAAGAACTCGCAGCATTTTCCTGGAGCTTTTCCAGAGTAGCTGTAGAAGACGTTGCGTTCGCGTTAACACAGGACTGCACTTCTGAGGGATGAAGGGAACCCAGACTGGAAGTCCCCAGTTTTGGGGAGTTTGAAATCCTCTTGGGAGGAATGGGAGGACTAGCTTGAGGCTTGGCTTGGATAGAAGGCACAGCCAGCTGTGTGCTGCCACAGCTTGAAGGCCACTTAAAGGACAGACCGCTGGGGTCCTTGATGGAGTTTGGGCTGAAGTGCGGCCACTCAGTGCTCACAGCTGAATCGGGGCTACTTAGGTAGAATGTGCAATTGCTCTCCTCCGTGTGGGCCATGACTGTGATCTTAGCCCTCTGGGCTTCTCCAGTCACCTCCACTGGGCTCTGCTGGGTCTGCCTGTTACCCAGTGGCGCCCTCTTCCTTTTCGTACTCTCTGCATAAATCGGCTCGGCGCTCGCCGACCCGCTTCCTTTGTCCGACCACGAACTGTCTGGAGACGCCAAATTTTGGCGGCTCTCTGATACAGACTGTCGAAAAACATCCAGTCCCTGTGAACACGTGAGTGAGTCTGTGCTGCTTCGGTAAGAGCTGGAATCTGATAGGCTGGTTGGCTCAGACAGGAAGGAAGAAGATCGGCCACAAGGACGACTGATCGGCAAGGCAGAGTCCGGAATGAAGCTGGAAAACGAGGAAGTGCATGATGACTCATGTAGAGTCTTTTTTGGGGCATGAGAAATAACACTGTTAGTCGGTTCCAGAGGTCCGTTCTGCTCCTGTGTTGATTGGCCTTCAGAAATATTATCATTATAGGCATCGCTGTTTGTTCTCACATGTAGCCTCTGGGCAGAATCTCTTGGTTGGCGTGAGCCGTTTCTCAGACAAGTGATCTTGCTTTTCCCGGTGATCCGTTGGGGGTAGCCATCTCCGGTGCCGTTTTCTCTGAAACTATTCAACTCACGACCCCCAAAAATGTTGCTGACCGACTCCTTCTGGACGTCAGTTGGAGACAGAGCTCCTGGTGAAAATCTGGCAGGATAGTCTGTGTTAGCCAGGGCAGTGCCGGCAAGGACGGCCTCTTTCAGCACAGTGCTGCATCCATTGCTGTCCATAGAGAAGGAGGAGATGCCCATCAGTTTCGTCAAGCTGATTCTGTCAGGTAAATTCTTCGGAATATCCTGATATAAAAAGAAAACAGGACTATGTTTGGGAGTAGTCAAAACAACCATAAAACAATTATAATTCATGTTGGTCATAAAATATACCACTCTTTCTTAAGGACGTTTCATATATAAGAGAATATAGGAGTAGCTGTATACTTAGGAGTGATGCTTTGCATTAGAGCTGCACAATAAAACATCGTGATTTAATATTAAGATTTTATATTCCCATTAATTCCCATGGAAAGTTTCCAACTTGGAACATTTCCAAAATTCCTCAGCTTAACTTCCCATGGAATCAAAAGTTTTGGTAAAGTTTCCGGAAATTTTCCATCCTTTTGCAAGCATAGTGGTACGCCTAAAATAATAATGAGATGCATATTGTGATGTCCAAGTTAGTAATCTGTACAAAATCCACCGTATCTTTATGTTTCTCAAATTCAGTTAGCGGAGCACGCCACATACTACTGTTTTGATATACCATTGGGCAGGAACAATGTAATATTGTGAAAATACGCTATACAAATACATTTGAATTTAAACATCCTAAAACACATTAACAGCTTTAATATACATCAATAACAAACAATATTACAATATTATATGATTACAATGTTTGTTATCATATAATGTTTGTTATTAATGTATATTAAAGCTGCTATGGTGTTAGGACGTTAAGGTATACATACATGCTGCTTATGAATGTTCTATGAATGCTTTATGAAGGTGCAGTTAATGTTCTTTGAATGCACAATGAATGTATTAAGAAGGTGCAGTTAATGTGAAGCGATACTTAATACATTTGTAAAGAGGTTTCCGGTCCAAGGAAGAACCACCTTGTATTTTCCTAGAGTAGTTTACTTTAACTGATTTGCTCCAGTAAAAAAATATCTTGATAAACTAGTAAAAAAAAACTACAAATATATATATATATATAAATAAAAATAACAAGAAATGTAGCTATCAAGACTGAAATCAAGTGAAATAACTTTCGGTAGCTATATTCCAACAAAATTCAAAGGTGATAAACTCACCGGCTCAGTGTTCATATTGACATCCATCCATATGTCAGAATTCTCTGGGTTCATCATGGTTGGCCGGACGGCAATGGTGGGCTTGCAGTAGTAGGAGGAGAAGGTCAGACCGTCGTCCTCAGCGCTCGCCGTACTGGTTCTGACGTTAGCCGTGTTGTCACCGGAGCCGTGGGCATTGCGGGGGTGAAAGCAATTTTTACAGGAGCCTGGTTTCCACACGTGTTCAGCAAAGTCGCCACACGCCGACATCTTTCAAACGCGTCCGTCTCACTGCCAAACCAGCCGAGGTCCACGGGGCAGGGTTAAGCTTGACATGGCATGGAAATTAAAAGCTTCTTTTTTCCCCCAAATCAGGTGATTTTCAATGGCAATGACCTGCTGAGAAGAACAAGGAGTCAGATCAGAATAAAACTGCCCTCAGAATGTAAAATGCACTGCAAGTAAATCAGTGCTACAGCAGAAATGCTGCTCTACACAGTCAGCAACCATGTAGGATATCCGGAGCTGCCTAATAAATAAATGCCATTTGTGTCAATGATTAACCAGTATCTGTTACAAAACAGAATAAAACGGCTAAGATACATTCTGACTTAAATAAAACATCATTTCAAACCCATTACATCACCTCATTCGATACAGGCAGCAGATCTGTCCAGTTCCATGATTATCAAAAACACCCACTCGTTACCATCTGTGCACACAAATCTGTGGACAATATATACTTGACCCTCAGTCAAGTATGTGGGAATTGGCCAGTTTGCGGGACTGTGAAATGGCCAATTTAAGCAAGGGGAACACAGAAATCCGCAAAAGCAAAAAAAATGATCCACATTCAATAAAAATTTAATGACAATATCACACTATAACACTCCAGTCACCATAAACACCCTAAACTAAAATTGGGCTACAGCATCAAATACACATACAAACGCAATTACTGTTTTGATAATACTGTATGCAATTCCCTGCCCCCACCACCCGCCCCACCCAGTATGTGGCAACAGAGCAGTTGCTAAGGGGAGTTTGAAAATGTTTATCATAAGGTAGAATGACCTAAAATTCTATCCATGTACAGGTGCAAACTACAGTATATTGAAATTTCCTTTGCAGCCATGCTCTCTAAATAAGTGGCAATTAATCTAGCACCAAAATTAGGGCTGTGGGATACATCATGTGCACGTGCAATAATGACATCTAGGAATGCACTGCAGATATGATTTTTTTTGTTCCCACTGAGTCAGGCCGTCAAGGTGACGTGTTAACTATACACAAGCGACGATGCTGAATTATGAACCCCAGCAACAAGCTTCAACATGTCGGCTGTATGGAAGTATTTTGAAGTATCTTCTGAAACAGATACCAAAACTGGGTAACACTTTACTTGACGGGGCACAAGCATTTAGTAATAACTCAGTTGCTGCTGAAGTACAAATCATGAACAAATACAGTCGGTACTTGTGATAAAAGATACATCATGCTTCATTAATGATGAACACACATGAGACCAGTATTTCACTTGTGTTATTTGTGACTTGTTCCTTCAGTAGTTCACAAAGGTTTACACAATTAACAAGTGTAGTAACAAATATGGTAACTGCACGAGATAAAACATGCATCGCGATTCATTAATGATGAATTTACATTAGATCATTATTTAACTAAGATTAGTTTGTGGTTAATTAATACACAAGTGATAGCATAATACTATATTATTTGTGCCCCGACGCCGGTCAAATAAAATGTTACCCAAAATTGCTATTTGCAAAGCTGGTAAAGAGCCAGCAATTTAGTAACGATGGAAGAGTCGCCATCCTGAACAGCACAAAGACTTTCTAAATGTAGGAAACAGAAAACTTCAGCGAAAACCTGCCAGCAGCCTCTGCTTCAGCCATGTGACAAAGCTACGGAATATAGGGACGATCACCCAAAGGTTTATATACATCGGTACCAACATCGGCAAGAGTGGCCAAATATCAGCTTATCAAATATCGGCAAAAATTCAATATTGTGCATCCGTGATTCACTCTGCATTTGGTGACACTGCTTTGTGTCTGTTGACACAACTGGTGGCAACACCATCAACTTATTTGACACACCCTGGTGGTAAATAAACTTCTGTTTAACTAGAGTTTATCACAGGTAATTTCATCTTCTTTTGAATAAATATCTCAATGTTACTCGAGGAAATTTCATAAAACGAGACGTGTTATCAAGGAGCCGCATCCAAAATCAGCACAGCCATCATAAATAACATTCTCCTGAATAGCAAATAACCACAGCTGTGAAATCAGACATAAGAAACCAGATGACACTGCAATTAAATGGTGACGTAGTAAAAGGTGACGAGTATTACGTTTTGGTTTCAGCCTTATCATCGATCAGTTCTTCGGAAAGCAGTCAGCTGTACACCCACGATTCCTAAAGCAGAGACTCAGAGTTTCTGTACAGTTCATCTGCCCAAAACATAATGACCTTTTTAACAGAGATTGCTAACAGTACTGCCTCACAGTTACAAGATGGTTTGGTAGCTAGTCGGAACATGAAAGATTCAAAACATTGAACTGAAAGTGAATCTCAACAGCTCCTGCAATTTGGCTGATTTTCTGGGTTCTCATAACATGAAATTTCAGTCATACTGTTTTAAAAAGTATTTTGGACTGAGAACCAGAGTTGTGTAAGACAAAGGACTGGGCTTTGAAAGGCCATGATGCAAACACTGTAGTCTCTATTCAAAACATCCATTCAGTCACCAGCGGCTCATTCATGTGCAAATGTGCTTGCAGCCTCCAGTCGTATTAAAAGCGAATTAAGTTTAATGTTGTATAATAAGTAATAACATTCTGCTTTCATTAATAGGTTTCACCTAAAGTAAGGGGACACCAGATTTCTGAGAATTCACATTTTTCTCTAACATTTTCTAAACACTGTATGTTTTATACAGCTGCTGAATAACAAAAAAAATGCAACACCTGCAACACTCCCAGCAGAAAAAATAAAAGAATCAGATGGTTCCTTTTACTTATCAGATGACAAGTGAAAACAGTAAAGAAAAAGAAACATTCATCACCATGATCTCGAAAACAGCGTTCATTTCAGCGACACGGTGGATTTCTGCGATAAGCCCAAAACGGGTGTTTTGTCATTCCTCTCTTAAATGGCAAGTATGAGCTCAGCTTTACTACCTTCCTGTTCCTCTTCCCTTTGCCTTGAAGGGGGAAACTGCGACCGGAGGACACGCAGAAGCCACATCAGGTGGGCTGACTGCAATACAGGCTGCGCCATAACAGCAGATACACAAGCCGTGACTGACAGACAGACCATTCCAGCACGTATCGACTGGACAGGAATTAATCTCCGAGACCAGCTATATTTATTATTAAAACGCCGCAAAAAGTACGCGTCAGAATGCACCTCTGGGTCTACGAAAACCCACAGCACCAAAATAAGCTCCAGTCTCTATAAATGCAAAATAGTTACCATCAGATGCATTTTTTCTCTTCATGCAGAGGAAACAATGACAATAATAAATGTCAATAAAATTATTAATCAAATGTTTACTATGAAGATAAAAGAACCAAAAATTCACTGTGTTGAAAATTGATAAACGACCCGCATGTCACATTTGGATACTGTAACCTGTAACTTCATGTTACTTGCAATTGCCAGCATGTAAGTACTCAGTCATGTGTGTTCTAGAGAAAACATATAACATTTATTTAACATATATGAACATAACTTATGACAGTCTCAATACTTACTTTTACGGGCAAACATGGTTCTCTTTCGCGTAATGTATCAGTGAGGTTTGGAAAATGAACAAGCTCTTAAAAACGGCATCATACACATTAATGATCGTCTAAGACCTAAAAATGAAGCAGCTTAAAAGGTGCGGCTAACGTGTACGTGAAGGTATCTGGCGTTGTTAAAATGCCGGTTTATACGAGATGAAGGGCGAATATACCATCAGCACACCAGCATGAAGCCTTTGAGTAAAATCGTAGGTTCCCGGCGACCGAGGAGTGTTTTAGTTACATTTACTTTGGTTAAGTCTGCTGGAAATCCATTTTTCATTAATGCGTCAATACGGAAAATGAAGATAGAAACACAGTTTAGAAAAAATATAAGTCCCGAAAACGATGCTGGACGAGTCAACTACTGGAAACTGTCCGATATATTTTGGAGAAGTACGATTAACGTCTGGAAGCATGATTAACGTTTTAAAAATATCCTTCGGTAATTTTCAGAGATCACATGACACAATGTTGATTTCTAATGCAGCCCAGTGGTTTGTCTGTTTTTTCATATTAAACTAAGACGGGTCACTTTCAGGATGTTTCGGAAACATTCAAAGGCGCTTTATGCTGGATCACAGCCCGTAACACGTGTTTCCACAGTAAATGCGTGTAAATCTGCTTTTCACAGCAGCGGCAGTGCGGTTTTAACATAAGCAATGCAACGATTTGGCCGATTACCGTCTGCAAGCCTCACCTGTGACATTATCTTCAATCTCATAAAAACAGCCCACCATACTCTGTAAATACACATGAGCCGCAACGTTTATAGAAATGCAAAACCTATACGAACAAGCTATGAATACTGTAGCTGAAATACCCAGGCTCATTTATGTTGCATGCCAGCTAAAAACGAGTCAGTGATGGAAAATGAATATGGTCTTCATTTATAGCATAGCAAAGGTATGTACTGTACGACAGTTTGAAAAGAACCCGATTGCTTAAAACCTACCTGCACGTCGCGAGTTTTTGCAATATCAAAGCGTCCTTATTAGTGAGGTCTGCGAGAAACAGGCGATTCCAAAACTGGCATACGGTTATTAAAATCCAACACTGTTAATATACTAAAATTACAGAGAAAACAAGTACTAGTGATAGGAAGCACACGCGTCCACCCGTGGGGGCTCGGCGAGACGTTCTGCGGAAGATGCAGGAAACGTGGTCGGGACTAGAGGCAGGGCGACATAGGGGTGGAGCCGGCGTGTGAAACGGGATACCCAGCCCGGCTCGGTTCAAATATGGGTGTCCTGGATATGTCGTGGGCGACGAGCAAGCAACCATCCAAAACATTATTTCCTCACCCATGTTATAGTTATGCATCCCGTTTTACGCTTTAGAGCTTTTAATAGCGACAGTTTGACAGTCATGGGTGTCATGTGATGCCAAAGAACAAGAGAATTGAAAAAAGAAAGTTACGTAACTTTGATTAGTAAAATGACTGGATAATATGAAATAGTCATACGCATTAAACTATATACGATTCACATTTCAGAATTACTTTGCTTGAAGAAAGGCGCGGTCAGAAAAATAATACACACCTGCTTAGGCTACTATAACCACTTGATTCCGGCTGAAAATTACCCTGAAGAAGTACCACGTAATGAAAGGTGATTTTCTTGTGACTTGCTTGCTACAAAACACTTTGAGCTTAGCCAAGTAATTTACTAACACTGTTTTCACCGGAATTTAGGGGAGAATATCTGTTCAAATGACCTCTTCAATTACATTACTGGGTTTTTTCCCTTGGAAATGAACCAAAAGGTTTAACTTTATAAGTTAATATCCTTAATTATTATGCAACTATTGCTTAATATTATTGAAAATGTTCCTGGTGATGGTTCAATATTACCAACGTTGTGCATTAGGATTACTCTTTATATGGGGTTTTAAACTACTCCCAGATATGGTCATATTTTCTTTTTATATCAGGATATTCCGAAGAATTTACCTGATAGAATCAGCTTGACGAAACTGATGGGCATCTCCTCCTTCTCTATGGACAGCAATGGATGCAGCACTGTGCTGAAAGAGGCCGTCCTTGCCGGCACTGCGCTGGCTAAGACAGACTATCCTGCCAGATTTTCACCAGGAGCTCTGTCTCCAACTGACGTCCAGAAGGAGTCGGTCAGCAACACTTTTGGGGGCCGTGAGTTGAATAGCTTCAGAGAAAACGGCACCGGAGATGGCTACCCCCAACGGATCACCGGGAAAAGCAAGATCACTTGTCTGAGAAACGGCTCACGCCAACCAAGAGATTCTGCCCAGAGGCTGCAGGTGAGAACAAACAGCGATGCTTATAGAGATAATATTTCTGAAGGCCCGTCAACACAGGAGCAGAACGGACCTCTGGAACCGACTAACAGCCCAAACTCCATCAAGGACCCCAGCGGTCTGTCCTTTAAGTGGCCTTCGAGCTGCGGCAGCACACAGCTGGCTGTGCCTTCTGCCCAAGCCAAGCTTCCAGCTAGTTCTCCCGTTTCACATTTTTTCCCCTGACTTCTGTTTTCTGAGTTTTACTGTAACTGAGACCTGTGCCCTTCTGTGTTCCCCATTTGCCTCTCCTTCCAAAGACTATGCTTTTACACAACTACTATGGTCAGGTCATCCAGCAGTCCATTATTCTGGTGGCTCAGTGGGTAGCACTGTCACCTCCTGCCTCCGCGGTTGGGGTTCAGATTCCATCTCTGCTTACAGGGTTGTCAACCCTCACGCATCCGGGGTGACACGCTTTCAGACTCTCCGGCTCATGCAAGGAATCTTATGGCAAATCTACTGCATATTATTCCATTATAAACCTAACATTAGCTGCATCAAAAGAATTGGGGTAGCTTGCAAACCTTACAGACTATTTACATGGTAACAAACTGTTACATACATGTAAATGCGTGTGCTTGTGTGTGAAGACTTATCTTGAATCGAAAATCTGACCAAAGTTGGCAACCCTGTGCTTAGTTTATGTGGAGTTTTCTCCTTGTGTGATTTTCTTCTGGTTTTCTTCCACGATACATAGAAATGCAGTTAGGCTAATTGGAGTCTCTAAGTTGTTTGTCTGTGCGTGCCCTGTGATGGAATGGCCTCTCATTCAGGCGGTTATTGTGCCAGGAATAGGCTCCAGGCCCAACTTAGACCTTGATGCCGATAATCAGTTGGATGATACATGGATTATCCTGGCACCCGATACTGGCAGTCATTATAGGCAGAATACCAATCAGTCTCAGTAGGTTTTGCTGTTTTACAGCTTAATCTTTATAAGATTTTTTGAATGTCCAGTGAGAAGTCTAATCTTTTAAGCAGAAGGTCTAATATTAATTCTCCATCTTGTATCAGTTTGATAATGTCAATTAACTATTATTATTAAACATCTGTTTAATCCCAGAGCAAATCAGAAATGAAGGAATCTCATTTACAAGGACAAGCTCAATGTGTTCTGAACAGAAGCAGCTTTCATGCCACTGTTTTGGAATTTAGCTGCATCCATAGTAGAGATGAATTGGCAGTTTGGTGTGATTGGCACGGTGTTAAGGTCTATGACAAAGGAGGAGCATTTCAGAACTCATAATGATGTCATAGTGTGCATTTTAGGCTTTCATGGCACAATGGTAATTTCAGTCCTTCACAACATGGTTCCCCAAATAGCAAAACCCTCACCATGTTTCTCCTAATTAAATGAAATACTAAGAGTTGAGAAAAATATGTCGGAATGTGGGAATATTGTAGGGGAAAGTAGAGGTAGCTGTGGAGTGGAAGGTCCATCCATCTTCTGTAACTGTTTATCCTTTTTTTTGGGGTGGGGGGGGGTCCAGACCCCACAGCAGACAACAGCCCAGGATGGGACACCAATCTTTCACAGATCACACTCACACACCAGTCTCTCTCTGTATCTCTCTCTGTCATACACACACACACACACCAGTCTCTCTCTCGCTCTCTCTCTCTCTGTATCTCGCTCTGTCATACACACACACACACACACACACACACACACACACACACACACCAGTCTCTCTCTCGCTCTCTCTCTCTGTATCTCGCTCTGTCATACACACACACACACACACACACCTATGGGCAATTTGATACCTCCAATTAACCTCAGAACATTTTTTGGACTCTGGGTGGAAACCAGAGCACCCAGAGGAAACCCCTTTGATGAATGGGAGTGCATACAAACCCCACACACTTGGAGCCATGGCAGAACCTCAGACTCCGGTTCCAGATATGTGAGGCGACAGCGCTCACCGCTGTGCCACCCCAGAGTAGAAGTTCTACAGTAACTGGGACCAGTAACTGAAATCACTTTATTCTTCAGTCTGTTACTTTTCCTATATGTTTATGGCTGGGATGGTGTTGAGAGCACAGTGTTTTCATTGTCTTGCTTTTCTTTATGTGTGTTGTCGGCTCGTGGTCCTTCATGCACCAAATGGTGTGGAAACAACGGAAAAGGTCTACGGGTCTGAAAACAAAGTGGAGAAAGGGGAGCTGAATCGAGACCCACCAGCCTGACCAGTCTGGTTTTTTTTTTCTTTCTTAGCATTGCTGGGACTTGACGAGCCCCCACCACCCTGCCCTGCCCTCACCCCCACCCTCACCCCCACTCCCCACCCCTATCTCCACTCTCACCACACAATTTCTCAATTTGTTCCCTTGGTTAAAGAGGGGGCATTGCCAGAGTGTGGAGGGGAGAAGAACAGCAGACAGCGATAGTGAGACCTGACACCTTCTCAGAAAGTAGGTGAGGTGGATCATTTCATCTTAAGCTAAATAGTTACAGCCCTTGGAGCCTCTTGGCACCAGTTCCCCTTAGATGGATGACTACCTTAAGTATTACTGTTATGTAATGTGTAGAAGCTGATGGCAGGATTTTAATGTCTGTAATGCTCCACGCGACAAATCCACCCGGGCCTGCTTCTCCTTCAGCAGGCAGTGTTAAGGATTCAGAAGTCGAATCTGTGACTGTTTCTCCGGTGGACCTGAGTTGTCACGCTTTGATAATGGAGGATCCTAAACTTGTCGTTTAATCACAGGAACTGCTTGTAGTGGGCAATTGTTTCAGTTCCTTCACCACTGAGATTGTGGGAAATAAGAAAAAAGTGCTTGGTATGCACTCTTGAACAGGAAAGTGAGAGGAATCTAAGGAAAGTTGCAGATAGCCTGTACTTTATCTGGCACTGAGAGAATGTCAAATGTGAACAATTAATGTGCTACTAGTTGGAACAATGTCTTCATATAAAGTAGCACAGACACATTCAGTATGTTTTCCAGCTGATGTGAGTGTGTTTATCTTACTGTAGCTGGAGATATTTCAGATGCAGAAACAATTCATAGGTCCAAAAAAGTTACTTAATTATGATATTAACAGCAAACATTAGAAGGCTGACCTTCAAAGAAAGTCAATGAGACACAGTCTAATCTTTTTCTAAAAGCTAACCAGGTGCCTTTATGCATCAGTGTCAGCATTATTTGAGAAAAGAAAGATGATGCAATTATTACCAGAAATGGGTAATTCAATTCAAATCAGCCAGCAAATAATGGAGCTATGGAACATACTGTGATATTTCATTCACTGTCATTGTTGGAACACGACCAGCCATGTATTTAGTTTAAATCGCTTCAATTATGCATATTTGCATTTCAAATTCTGCTCAAAAACAATGACGAATATTTTCAAATCTGAGTTAAATATTATTTCCATGATCATATCTCTGTATGGATTTTGAATCTGTGTAGTTCTCCAAAAAGGTAAAACTCAATTAATACTACATAAGAGACTGTTCTGATTACCTATAATCTCATTTAAGGTTCTTTCAAGTCCTGTTTCAGACCCATTAGCCCTGTTCTAAGCAGTGATACAGTTTATTAAACTCTGAAACAAAAAAGCGTTTATGTACATGAAAGTTTTTTCCTCTATTAATGTGAACAGCTTTACCAATATCAGGGTACGTACCCAACACATATATTTCAAAATAACCATTTGACAAAACGAAAACAAGTAGGGCTTAAACCAATGCATGTTTTTCTTTTTTTCAATTACTGCAAATCCAATAGACAGGTTTCAACAATTGTTCTCCTTAGTCTCTATCAATGTAAATAGAAATATTTATTTTGTGGAAACTACATTATCATATTGCACATGTAAGTGCACCTATGCAGTTGACTTTAGTTGTACTAGAATAGCGTTGAGGAGCAAACAGTCGCACACCTGCTGCACCAGGTTATTCCCTAATGAGCACGTTTATGTGAGATGTCGTGCCGTGGAAGGAAACTGAAAACAGAAATTAAAGCCCTTCAAGTGGCTGACAGGATGTGAGTAGAAGCCGATAGATTCAATGCCTTTTTTTTCCCGGCCGGGTTTCCATGGCAGCACAGCGTCAAAATAAATGGGTGGGTGTTGCTAGGAATGCAGAGATAACATTCCGATGTGCCACACCTCAGCTATGGCTGCACATACAGACATACCCAACACCCAAGCACTAATTACTGCACGGTATCGCTCTTAAAGTGCCCTCACAGAGTGTGCTTAGGCAAGTTATTCACCCTGGCCTATAAATCTATAAACAATTGGCTTATACGCAATAAAACTGCATATAACTACAGCATTTCACATACCTACTCCTTTAAATAGTTGGCACAAAAAGACTTAAATTGTGACATTCAATTGTGACCCTGGATTCCAGTGTTACTATGGAATATTTCCAGAAGTAGCAACATTGTGTCTGTGAGCTCCCACCCTCTGCTGTGAGATCGCAGTGTTACAATAATCGGCCAGCTGTCCCTTAGGAGATGTTTGCTTATGACTGTAATCCTTATCCTGGCTCCATGACTTCATAATTTACCTTCGCGCATCCTGCTTAATGTTTTATGAGATTCTCTGGTGTTGCAGTTAATCACGTCGCCATCTGCTGAAGTCATCAGTATGACAGGCTGCCAGAGAACCATGTGGGCCCTAGAATCTGATAATGGCTTTAAGTGCCCCCCCCCCGAGTTTGAACGGGTGGCCCCAGGGGTCACAAATCCGCCCCTTCAGTGGCTATTTCAGGGGGGGGAAATTCGCCCCATCACGGCAGTGCCAAAAAAACACAAGATGAAGATGAAGATGTTTGAGTCGCATGTTATGTTGCTCTCACTGCTCTTCCATTTTTACTTTCATTTATTCATCTGTTATTTTGTCTAATCATTGCGTAGAGTGTGAATGTGTTGGAAAAACTGAACAAATTAAAAAACAACTTCTTAGTTTCTTAGATCTATGAAGAAATGGCTTTCACTATATTATTTGTTTGACAAACAATAGTGTTCAAACAAACTCTGTGTTGAAAACTAAAATTCTTCCCTTTGGTTGCAATCTTCCCATGTTTTATGAATGCAATATTTTTGTCTATAATTCATCAAAATGTTCACTTATCAATAATTTGCATTAGCTAATTTCCATTGTAACCTATGGGCAGAATCAGCGTAATCAAAGTCACTACTTGCAGCTATATTTTTAACATTAGCTGTATTTATTCTGTATGTGTAGGATCCTTGCCGTCCAATGCTGATCGCTGCTTTTCTATCTTAGATTACAGCACTTGCAAAGGTATAAAAGCATCATACACCATCGATCGATCCATCGATCCATACATCCATCCATCCATCACCGTAACCGCTGAATCCCAACTGGGGTCACGGGGGGGGACTGGAGGCTATCCTGGGAACAACGGGTGCAGGCGGGAACCAACCCTGGGCAGTCTCCAACACACTGCAGGGCGCACACACACACACTCACACACACACACACACACACACTCACACACACACTCACACAACTACAGGGCCAATTTAGACTCACCAATCAGCCTAGCCTGCACGCTTTTGGACCATGGGAGGAAACAGGAGCCCCCGACGAAAACCCACGCAAACATGGGGAGACAGAGAAAGGACCCGGGACCGAACCCAGGGCTGCATCATACACCTGGAAATGTTATTCAATGCTGCCTGTCAAAAATAAAACTTTTTTTAACTTTTGTAAAAACATTTGATTGCATGAATCTAAAGTTCAGTTATAGTGACTTGTCATGTAACTTGTGTTCATCCATATAATCTTATAATAAAATAATATATTCTTTTCTTGGCATATAAGGTCACGTTTCTGTGACTGCAGTATGCGGCTTGTTCACTAGCAAACAGATTGGAAGTCCTCAAGTAAAATGTTTCACTGTATTATTTGAATCATGTGATGAATGTATTTTACATCGCAATTAAGTATAATTAAGAGAATAGCTGGAAGAAAAAAACAGCTTATTATGTGCATCAAGAGGTCTATAGCTGATTTAACATATTGAAACAAGCCTAAATCACACAATGTTAGTGGGATATTTTTTTGTTGGGGGGGTGGATAGGAAGCCTGGGGCACTGCACAGTTTAAAGATGAAAAAAGCAGCTGCCAAGCTCAGTTCTAGATGAGATCACGGCTGGTTAGAGAGGGTATTGCGTTTTTTTTTTTGGTGATTGTGTTATTGTAGAGTTTCTCATTATTTGCTTGACGTTTGGGAATGCATGGAGAGTTTCATGGTTATTTACATGAGATGTGATGTTTAGTCTTTAATCCCTTCAGATTCAAACTTTTACTTGATTTCCTTGGAGAATAATACCATGAAATACAAAACAATAGAAAGGCTAAACATGGAGCACTTTATTAGACTTTATTACCACTTGTGAGATGTTTTTATTGCCTTGTATACCATTCTGATGTTCTGTTCTCCTACAGATGTATTGTGCCACATTTGGACATTCACCTGTGGTTGTCCATCAAGGCCCTGCCTGAAACACAGGGGTCATTTAAGTGTGTGAGCTCCACAATCACCGCACTTTGGTTGGCTAGGGTCCCCCCTGATCATTCTCACTGCTGGGAATGCAGATAAGCTACAGGGGAACAAAATGACTCAAGGGATGAGTGAAATATACTACTTTGGCCCCTTAGGTCAGAGTGTCAAACTGATGATAACAAAGCCTCTATCACTGAGATTTTGAGAAAAGCATGTTGATCATGTGAAAACTCCCTTGGATGAATTGTGTGTGACTCACGCAAATAAAAATGCAGCCACAGTTTCTCTTCTGTCTACTGACAAGGACCTCTAAAGGTCACTAAGCTCTTAAAACCCGAAACACAGAAGAGACTAAGCGGTATTACTTGTCCTCTAGATTCACGTAAAAAGAAGTGTCTTCATATAAAACTCATTCAAACGTGACCTGGAATTTTGATGGCATGTATCCTACAGACTTGTTAACTAATTTGTTTATTCTTAAGTTTATGTAACATTGTTAGTTACTTTGACGTTAACTTGTAACACTGCTCTTGCAGAATTAAATTTTGGGTTTGTTTTAAGCGTTAGGAAAAACTTTACGAGATAATTAAAACACTCCAGCTTCTTTGGGTTTCGTCTGTAGACAAACAAACATTGTGTGACCTACAAACATTTCCCCTGAAATATTTCTGGGCTGTTGTTAGCTGGCCATTCATGCTGATGCAGGCTGACGATAAAGCCCTATTTTCTACCTGCAAGCTTACAAAAAAGCATGTGGGCCAACAAAATCACATTTCAGTGCTTGTAGTAGCATGCACATAAAAACAGGCATTCCAGTGTTAATCTGAAGATACTGCAAGCTGAGAATTTGCCATTTATCCCTCTTGCTACTCGCTTCATATTCTGTTACTGAATATCATTTCCCACTACATAGTTTTAAGTTCTCCAGAGTTAACATGTTAATTAATCAAAACCATAACATTTATCATAAACAGTTTATATATGTTGAGAGTTCCATGATACATTTGTAATTATATGTTCGATAAACTTTGGAGCGTAGACTTTAATTGGTGATCTAATTAGCTATTTATATACAGCGGCTGTTTCCGCCAAAAACATTTACTGAAAGATGGCATTAGACAAAGCAGCTTCAAATCTGACCCAGATGTGCCACTTAGGATACAGTAATGGGCAAGAAAGTCAGCTCAGAAATTAGCAGCAAAGGTGGAGGACACTTTCTCTAATTGCTGAGACAAACCCATGGTAGAGCAGCTGCTCTCTCATCCATTATGCAGAGGGGGGGTCTGTGGGTGCATTAGCTCTTCGAGTGATTGATTTGCAGCCAAGTGGATGCCGTCCAATCAGCTCTTGCCCAACAGCTCTAAATCTCCAAATTCCCCTTCAGTCAAGCTCTCCTCCAGATTAATACAGAACATCTCCACCTCAACGCATTAAGAGGTATATTTGTTCTATCTGTCAGTTTTTTTTTGTAGTTCAAATCCATAAAATATTCAGCTTGAAATAATTGTTATGTGATAGCTGAAGAGATAACAAGATATGAACAAGACGCTACTTGGAAAATTACAATATTCTGTTATGAATCCATCTTAAATGAATAATAACAAGAACAACCCCTAATAATATTATTGTTGTTGTTATTGTTGTTTTGTTGTTGATGGCTGACACAATCCTTTTCGTGTAATTATTGACTTTGTAACAAGATGTGACATTCCTAACACAATTTTAAGCGGCTCATCAGTAGAACTCTGCACGCCCATGTGTTTGATCCATCTGAAAGGTCATGGTGTGACTTACTGTACTTACAGAAATCATATTACATAGCCTTGTGGAGGCTCTGAGACCGTAAAAACAGTAATTGAGCACTAAGATAAAGCATTTTCATGGTTTACATATCTGTATTCCCTCACGGAAAATAGGAAAATTAATTCACCATTCATAAAAAAATAAAAAATACACCACAAATAAAAAATATATTCCTAAACATAGAGATATATAGAGATTATCCTAGAGATATGATTATGGGGATATATATGTATATGTGTGTGTGTGTGTGTGTGTCATGGTCACGTATTACTAATTTGTTTCCACAATGTATTAAATCATGGTCATGTTTTACTCAATCATTAGAATTATAAACACATTCATAACAAATTATACCAGTTGTCTTATAAGTAAATCATCTTCTAACTGAGCTTTTTTTGTATCTAGTTGTGGCTCCCAGAGCTGACCACAGGTTACACTGCCACACCCTGATATAAAAAAAACATGCCTCACCAGAGTATAAACTGACTAGGCATTTTGCTTAAACAAGAGAAGCCCTTCAAAAGCAAAGCATTGTAGGGTAGTATTCTCTAAGTCTTCTTTAAGTCATTAATGAGCTGTTTTGCCTACTGTAGGTTCAGTCCAGTCCATGTTACCAAGCTACCAGACACCACCGGCACTCATTGTACAATGCTAAAGAGGGAATGGGGCATAAGCTAGGGGTTTATCTCTGGACTGTGGGTGGTCTGAAGCACAAGGAACTTGTCACATTATCCTACGGTTGTGTGTGCAGTCTCTCCTGGCAGCAGGAAAGACATGAAATATTGCTATAGGAATGAAGGGCAGGCTGGACTTTTTGACCTAAAACGTTAAGAAAGACACTGGACTCATTCACAGGGGAGATTCGAACCCTCAGCAGGCATAAGTCTTGAAGATAAGCTATTCTTCTCTGAAGATAATTGCCTGAAGGTTCCTTGAATGCTTTCCACTTGTTGACAGAGGGGGCACAGGTGGATTTGCAATCAACATTGCAGGAAAAACCTCCCCTGCCTGGAGAATTAGACACTCGGTCACAGGTTCACTAGAGTCTCAGGTCTTTCATTAGTTCTGTTAATCAGGAAGGTAATGATTAGAAAAAAGACTAATAAAATCCACAATTCCTGATCTGTAACCGTAATTAACATTCATCAGAAAAAGTAACACAAAAATGATTTCAGTTCCTTAGTTTCTCCTATAATAATAATTCCTTGAAATAGTAGGAAAGTCCCATGGGATGGACTATTTCACAGTTTTTGTGGAGAGATGTTTCGCATACTGAACTGGCCCCTTGCTTTCTAGTGCTGGTGTTCTTTTGGAGAGCAGTACACTGAAGCTTGGAGGTATGATCGTCTCACACCTCGGGGACCAGCATTCGTGTCGCCGCCGTGGCTCTATGTGTGTGGAGTTTGCCTGTTCTCCTCATGGTGGGGGCACTGGTCTCTGCCCCCAGTCCAAAAACATGAGTTGAAGGTACCAAGCTGTGAGTGCAATGGGTTGATACTCCATTCCTGGGTTGTGACCCTGAATAGAACAAACAGGTACTAAGAATGAATGAATCTAAGCTAGCAAGAAGTAGCATTAGCATGCGTCCATTTTGTGCGGCATTATTCTATGCTCTTCTTAAATAAATAGAACCCGAATTAAACTGGTAAATAGGGATTGCAACCTACCAAGAAATTCACCAGGTTACTGGAAAAATTTGCAACCTTTTGCCTAGATGTGAGCATTGACAGAGCCCTGTAGCTTCATTCGTCCCTCTTCCTCTGGTTCACACGTTGCAGATGCTGAACAATAGAACAAAAGGCAGCTGAGTGGACACTTCCTCTGTAGCATCCCTGAGATAATAATAATCAGCACAAAAAGAGGAAGAACCATCATCCGCACAACCGGCACATTTTTAGACTCTCTCCGTAATCCTTGTCCTTGTCGACTGACAGAACTTCACAGTACATGCATCTGAAATGTTTAAGTCAGTCCAGCTCAATAACGTGACTGCAGATGTAAAAACACTGCCAATGCACGATTAAAACAAAATCGTGAAATTGTGGATACATGTTCAGATTCCTGACCCCCATCAATTTAGCTAGCACATCTTCTGTCTGTATTGTTAGTACCGGTGTAAAATATAGATTAACAACGTATATTACAGCTCTGAATTGCCTACTCTTCCCCAAAATCTGCAGGATATCTTTAATTACCAAGCAGGTCTAGTTTCTCTAGGGAGAAAGATACCAGCACGTTTCCCTGCTTGTTTACATTGTCTCACATATCTTCTGACTCAGATGTGGTCTGGTGGGCTGGAGCACTAATGTCCTTCATATCCCACAGTGAAGTGAGCTGTCTCTTACATACAATGAGCACTGTGACCAAGTGCTGGGTCTGAGTATTAGGGCATACAGAGACTCCTCTTGATGTGGGGCGCAATGACTCAGTGGCTTCCGGAACAATGCGGCATTTCCCACAGTTCCTGCGTTTCTCACAGGTCTGGGTTTAGACATGTCTCTGTGGTTTGGCCGTTCCCAAGTTAGATACAATCTTGCCTCTGACACTTTTTCAACAGAGTTGCCAAAAAGGCAAAACAAGCCGACCTTACACCAGATAAGTGATTGAAATATGGATGGGTTTTTATAAGACATACAGTATGTTTTTATCTATGCATAATTTTTTTGAAAATTGAATAGGATATCCTAAATTATTAAGATGTCCTGCCTACTTCGCTGCCTGCAACATTGCCACTACCTGTGGTCTCTTTCCGGCCTGCTCGCCCTACTGCCTGCGACGTCTCTCCTGCATGCTCGGCTGCTATAACACTGCCTGTGACGTCTCTCCTGCATGCTCTGCTGCTATAACACTGCCTGCGACGTCTCTCCTGCATGCTCTGCTGCTATAACACTGCCTGCGACGTCTCTCCTGCATGCTCTGCTGAAATAACACTGCCTGTGACGTCTCTCCTGCATGCTCTGCTGCTATAACACTGCCTGCGACGTCTCTCCTGCATGCTCTGCTGCTATAACACTGCCTGCGACGTCTCTCCTGCATGCTCTGCTGCTATAACACTGCTTGCGACGTCTCTCCTGCATGCTCTGCTGCTATAACACTGCCTGCGACGTCTCTCCTGCATGCTCTGCTGAAATAACACTGCCTGTGACGTCTCTCCTGCATGCTCTGCTGCTATAACACTGCCTGTGACGTCTCTCCTGCATGCTCTGCTGCTATAACACTGCCTGCGACGTCTCTCCTGCATGCTCTGCTGCTATAACACTGCCTGTGACGTCTCTCCTGCATGCTCTGCTGCTATAACACTGCATACGACGTCTCTCCTGCATGCTCTGCTGCTATAACACTGCCTGCGACGTCTCTCCTGCATGCTCTGCTGCTATAACATTGCCTGTGACGTCTCTCCTGCATGCTCTGCTGCTATAACACTGCCTGCGACGTCTCTCCTGCATGCTCTGCTGCTATAACACTGCCTGCGACGTCTCTCCTGCATGCTCTGCTGCTATAACACTGCCTGCGACGTCTCTCCTGCATGCTCTGCTGCTATAACACTGCCTGCGACGTCTCTCCTGCATGCTCTGCTGCTATAACACTGCCTGTGACGTCTCTCCTGCATGCTCTGCTGCTATAACACTGCCTGCGACGTCTCTCCTGCATGCTCTGCTGCTATAACACTGCCTGCGACGTCTCTCCTGCATGCTCTGCTGCTATAACACTGCCTGTGACGTCTCTCCTGCATGCTCTGCTGCTATAACACTGCCTGCGACGTCTCTCCTGCATGCTCTGCTGCTATAACACTGCCTGTGACGTCTCTCCTGCATGCTCTGCTGCTATAACACTGCCTGCGACGTCTCTCCTGCA
Source organism: Paramormyrops kingsleyae (assembly GCF_048594095.1). Lineage (NCBI taxonomy): Eukaryota > Metazoa > Chordata > Actinopteri > Osteoglossiformes > Mormyridae > Paramormyrops > Paramormyrops kingsleyae. The sequence continues at coordinate 24,855,802 of NC_132803.1, forward strand.
TGCTCTGCTGCTATAACACTGCCTGTGACGTCTCTCCTGCATGCTCTGCTGCTATAACACTGCCTGTGACGTCTCTCCTGCATGCTCTGCTGCTATAACACTGTCCGTCCTGCCATCTGAAGCAGCACCAGCACCCACCTGCCATCATCTGCCTGTCCCCCCCCCCCCCCCCGCTTTGAGACTCAAATGTTAAAATTGGGACAGTGTGAATTGGGACTTCGTCATCTTGCTCATTTGACTTCCTCTGCCGGCCCCTGGAGGATGTGCTCCCCCTTAGAGTCTGGTTCCTTCCGAGGTTTCTTCCTTCTAGGGAGTTTTTCCGTGCCACTGTCGCCTCTGGGTTCTCACTGGGGGCTGTGGGCAGGGAAAATGTAAAGCGTTTGAGGCAATGCAATGTTGTGAAAATGTGCTATACAAATAAAATAAAATTGAATTCCCTAACCATTTCAAAGATTTAGCTATTCAGTCGTTTTTAGCTTGCTGTTTAATTAAACTTTCTGTTCCAGATAAAGAATCAGCAAGAGAAACATGTTATCAGGAATAAACGGTGAGCTCACAATATTATTTAGTATTATTTTGTGGGAGTAACACTATATGTGAGAAGCACAAGTAACCTGGGCTACATTCACCCTAAAAAGCTGAAATGACTCAGATCTGATGTTTTGCCTGAATGTGACTCCGATCTTATTTTTCAGGTTGTATTGATACACAGGGGGGCACAGTGGTGCAGTGGATGGCGGCACAGTGGTGCAGTGGATGGCGGCACAGTGGTGCAGTGGATGGCGGCACAGTGGTGCAGTGGATGGCGGCACAGTGGTGCAGTGGATGGCGGCACAGTGGTGCAGTGGATGGCCCTGTTGCCCCATCACCTCTGGGACCAGATTTCCATGTGTGTTGAGGTTGCATGTTCTCTCCATGTCATTATAAGGTTTCCTCTGGGTACTCTGGTTTCCCCCCACAATCCAGAAACACACTGAAGCTTATTGGAGTTACCAGATTGCCTGTATGTGTGAATGGTATGCAGGGCTGCCCCAACCTGGGATGATCCCTGCCCCGCACCCATACCCGCTGGGCCCCTCATGACCTTGAATAGGACAAGTGCTTGCAGAAAATGGATGGATGGTGTGGGCACACAAATCAGATTTGAGTCACGTTCATATGTGGCTCTAGATTGGATCCGTATCTGATTTATAGCCATGTGACCGATCACAAGTCATATGTTTTTTTGCTTATACGTTTGCACTATACTGAGCATTTTTTGGTTGTTGGTGATACAGATGACTTGCGTAAAAACGTATCAATGTGAGCATGTACTGTAAGCTGTTTAGGAGGACAGATGTGTTCAAATTATAGTTAGATACAGGTCACTTGTAATTATGAATGTGAACCATCAAGACAGGCAAATCATATCTAAGCAGAAAATCGGAATGGACAATGTGGCTTATAATGTGAATGTAGCCTTAGTAACTCAGTTAATACTCAAGTACAAATCATGAACAAATACAGTAACTGCATGAAATACATGAACCGTTATGACTTAGTAATAATGAACAAACATGAGATTAGTACAAAACTAGTACTTATTTTCTGGTTAATTAATGCATTAAATATAAGTGTACTACTGCATAATTTTTGCCCCCTGAAATAAAGTGTTACCTCTGTGGGTTGTGGGTTTAATTCCTGCCCTGGTGCTGTGTTTGTGTGTCTGTGGGGGGGGGGGGGGGGGGACACTACACGTTCTCCTTGTGATTGCATGCATCCATCAATGACAGATGGCTTAGCAGTACTGGTGTCTCTACGTCGTCCCTTGTTTGTTGTGCCGTGTGATAGACTGACACCACATTCCAGCTGCTCTTTGGACCTGTACTTCCTGGCAAAGGCTCCTTGTTCATGACCCTGAATTAGATAAGTGGTTAGATATTTGATAGATATCAACGTACAGACTCCCTGAAAAATGGGTGCCTTTTGTCAGTAATAAAATGCATCCTCGTATCGAACATATCTAACATGACTTCAAGTCTGGTATTAGCACAATTTCCACTGAATTTTTTTCTGCATGATAAAATCATGAAACTACACAATTATACTAATTATGCTGCTTCACATTTAAGTAATTAGGGCATAAAATGCGGTTTATTAATACTGATAGGATATGTTTTGGTTATTTATGGAACTTTATTCCAAGTAGATGCAGATTAAGTTTACTGTGGTTCTTGTTTCAGTCATAAAAAAAATGTTTTATGACTGAATGATTCCTATGGCCTCATTGGCCGTTTTAGGGGGGTTGGAGCCCCCCCCCCCCCCCCCCCAAAAAAAAAAGTATGCTATTTAGGTTAAATAGTGTGTTCTTATTAGGGAACCCCTCTAGTAAAGATTTAGGATTTGGCCCCCTTTTCATAAATGTCTAGCGACGCTCCTGACTGCAGAAACTAAACCTTACATCAGTGTCCCAGCCCAGTAGCTTTAAAAACAATCTTTACCGTTAATTCATACTGTCCTGATATGGGGTTTGTCTAAGTGGTCTAGCTAAAGATGTTGATTATGAGCTTAAGCTGGTTGCCTGGAAATCCACGATGCTTCTTCAGGCTTAGCAAAATGCTCACCTTCCTTTTCATCAGAATCATGTATGCCTTGTTTTGCAAACATGGTGCACATCAAGCAAGAAGATCACGGAGGATCTGGACCCCATCATTCTTCTATCTCATCTTCTTCTTGTTCCGTAAATCATGAAATAGGGACAGAAACGGATTGCGAAAACAATGACATCAAAAAACACGGTGACCTCTAAAAGCCACCCATTACCAGAATGCTAAGCTTACACTGCATGGCAAACATCAGACTTTCTAGGTTCATATACAGGTATGTGCAGAGGTGGGTAGATCAGGTCCAAAGAGTTAAAGATTTTGTTTCAGCCAACAAGTTGAGTATAAAGAGTCACAATCACAGAGTACTCAACTGGTTGGTTGAAACAAAATCTTGGGCCGGACTTTTACTCTCTGGACCTGAACTACCCACCACTGGGTATGTGAATTTCAGATTTTACTTTGCCCTTTACCCATTTTTAGCGGTCATCATAGGTAATATTAAGTCATTGTCTTAAAATCAAATAAATAGCAATGCAAACAATTTTTAAAAATCATTTCTGACCTGCTCCTGCCCCTAAATAAAGAATAGAACAATTGAAGAGCAAATTTCCAAACCTCACTCAGTCCATTTTTTGTTCTTTTTGAGATGTGCGCACCAATGAGCCAAAGCCAAGCATATTACCAATCCTCTCTCAGTCCTCACGTAATCCAACAAAAAACTTTAGTTACATTTATATTAATTTTCTAGAACACGTATCCCGTGGACTGAAATTTGCTCTTTGCCCTTTCTGACGTCTGCTTTGCTTTAGGTTAAAGTCCACGTGTCGATACAAGCAGGCAGAAATAAAGATGCTGAGTAATTAAGGCTGTATGAGATTAGCAGGCTGCATACACCCAGCTCAGGATGGGAAGTGCATCATGGCCTGTGTTTTCACTGTGCTGCCTGCGCCACCCCTCTTAGGCCTTTCCTGTGTAAACCTGGGCAGTGGGCTTTGTGTCAGGTTGCTTTCTGATGATGGAGCAATGTGCTGTGCTTGATAATCATGAACGTTTTGTACCCCTCCAGTAAAAGCTGCCTTTATCGACCGCCCTGCTGCTTTGCGCCAGGCACTGTGAGACTGCTAATGTGATCCCTTTCTTCCTATATATGGCTTGTGGACGCTGTTCAATGTCCAGAAAAAAATGACTCAGGGGAGAATTACAATGGGACACATCGTGACAAAGAGGTCACTGACCGTATCTGAGGAACACAGCACATTCCTGCTCATGACACCATTTTCCCCATGTGGGTGGAAGAGCTGCTTAAGTTTTCTTTGGGGAATTATACTTAACATACCACCTAGGGTGTGCCCTGTGCTGGCCAGGATGGGTCCCAGAATCCCCTTAGGTTCTCACTGGGATCTGTGTCTGGAAGATGAATGCATGGATGGAGGTATGCTTAATAAAACTGTATACGCAGCTTGGTCGCTCTCCACGTACTTCATGAACTGACCTGCTTTCGTTACTTAGAAAGTGTTGCTTTAAAATTAGGCAAAGCTAAATATGCCTCGGCATTGCATTTCACACTACATTTATTTATTTAGCACACAGTTCTGTTTAAAGAGACATACGCATGAGGACAACGAGCTTGGGGTCAGAGAGCAGCTTTAGAGAGCGTCTCTGGAGTGGGGGGGGGGGGGGTGAAGGGCCGCACTCAGGGGTACAACGGAGACATTTTTACTCTGCTGGTCATGGGATTCAAACCTTCTGGGAAGCTGGATCTTATCCCATGGCAGTCTGATGTAGCGGGGTGAGCGCACGCACACACACACACACACAGACACACACACGCACATATAGGGTAAACATATCCTTATGGGGACCTAACGCTAACTATGACAACCTTAACCCCTACCCTGCCCTAACCATAACCATAAGTAACCTAACAAAATATAAGAGTTTTTGCATTTTTAGTTTTTTCATAGCAGTCAACGATTTTTATAAAATAGAGTTTTCCCTTATGGGGACCAGGAAACCGGTCCCCATTAGGGAAAAAAAACCGGATATTTATCACGTTATGGGGACATTATGTCCCCATAAGTATAGGCAAACCCGCTCGCACAGACACACACACACACACAAACACAGAGAGAGAGAGAGAGAGAGAGAGAGAGACAGACAGACAGACAGACAGACAGACCTGTAATCATATCTTTGTGGGGACCACTCATTCATTTCTATGGGAAAAATGCTAATGCTAACAATGACAAATACAAGATTTTTGGCATTTTTAGTTTTTTGTTTGCAGTCACAGATTTTTATAAAATTGAATTTCCCCTTGTGGGGACTGAAAAAAGGATTCCCCAAAGTCAGACATTTGGTCCCCACAATGTAATGTATATCTGACCACCCAACTCCCCCAACACACACACTATCCATTCACTTCTTCACTTCTAATGATGACCTTATCCCTGACCCAGCCCCAAACTATATTATATGTTTTAGGCATATTTTGTTTTCAGATTGCAATCAAAGATTTTTTTTTTTTTTTAGAAAATTAAGGTTTAAAAATACCTGAAAAATATTCCACACAAGCTAAAAAGTAACAGATTTTGCCACATTGTGGGGACATTTGGTGTGCTCCAACCCCCCCCCCCCCCCCCCCCCCCAGCCCACACACACCTGGATATGTCTTATACATCTCTGGTGTGTATTGATGGCACCAATTAAGGAGTAGGAACTTAAACACGGGACAATACCTCAGCTCATGAGGTGTAACACTGACAGCTGATGGAAACACAAGGTGTTACGATGACAACAGCACCGTTTCAGGCCTTTGAAAGGGAAACCAAAGCGAGAGGGGAGTCAGAGCTGGGGCACACAGAGGAGGCCCTGGAATGCCACAGGGCCACGCCCACAGTCGGGGGGGGGGGACCATGCAGTCTCAGTCTTTCTCCACACTGAATCATGTTAGTGTTGCATGTCTGTCTTTTAGAATTGGCATCATCAAAAACGTCAAAGAAGATTTTAATTTTCTTCCTAGACAGCCATTTCTGTGCTAGATTTTATCCAGCTCAGAATATTTGAACAGGAGCCGTAAAATAAACATGAAGTCATCGCACTTCCCCCTAGTCAAGTCTTCATTTCTGAAACACCATGACGCAGCACCAGCACACGGTCGAGCACCATCATTTTCAGACAACTGAATGGTCAGTAGATGACATAGTGATACAACCCAATAAATACCAACATTTCTCTGATAGGTAGGGTTAGTCAGTCGCTACTAGCAATAATGACAGACTAATACATTTTACAATAAACAGCTAATTGTTGAAAGTATAATTCTTTGATAAATATTGCTTGGTGAGGCCTTTTTTTTGTCAATCTCTTGTACCCATGGCCTCCGTTTGACAGTGACAGGACGGCAGGTGACCAAGCGTTCTGTTTTCACTTGGTTAATGTACATCTGAAAAAGATTCAATTCTGTACAGTGCTCATGTTAAGGATGGATTTACACAAAGTTTGAACAATATATTTACATTACAATGTGTAATAAGTCACGGAGGTTAGAAGGAAAAGGGTTGATTATCCTATTAGGTTATAAACATAAAGTGTGCAATCTGTGCCCAGGTCTGAGTGCACTGTATTGGTATTGCCCCAGGGCAGTGTTTCCTAATATGGTCCTAGGAGAGCTGCAGACTACGTTTTGGGAGCTGGGAGGGGTCTGTGGGTCCCTGAGAACCGGCTTGGGAAACACTGCCATAGAACAGCTATTCTATAGTGTGAGTCCCGAGAAGCATGACTACTCCAAAGCTTATAATGCTGTAAGCATATAATACCTTAAGATTACAAGCATGCTGCATTTCCTTTGCAATAAACCCATGGAAAATATGGGACACTATGACAAATCAGAGCCAAGACTCATCAATTGCTAGAACATGTCCATGGGCAGGGTTTCATAGCCAAAGGACAAGACTCTGCAGGACCAGACCACCATGATACCATGACCAGTTCACAGTTCCAGTTTTACTCGAGGAACTGGAAACTGGTAATGATTTGACTCTGACTTGTAGGCTTATTGTTTATAACCTGAAGACAGAAAGGCTGCATTATTCTCTTGCACGCAATCAAGATGCAGGAAGATTAAAGTGTCTGTCTGAGAGGGTTTACACTGCGGTGGGAGTGAGAGCATGGGACTGTGTGGTTAGTGTGGAGCTGAATGTGGAGCAGAACGGCTCGAAAATGTGGGGGCCTGTTTTGGTCATACTGGGAATATTTTGATGATCTGTCCCCCACAAGTGGCAGCTGTTAATGGTGTTTGCAGAAATTGCACTTTTAAAAACGGAGGGGATCTTCACCCCAGAACTTCTGTAGCTTCTGTTCATCCATCCACTTGTCCTGGACAGGGAGTCAAAAAACAGGTGGATGCCCAGGATTGGACTGCAGACTCTCACTGGGCAGGTACACTGCAGATAATATACAGATGCCAGTAATTCTAACTGCATGCCTTTTGTCTGGAAACCCTCATAATATGGTGGGGGGTGGGCATGTAAATTCCTCCTACACAGAGAAGAGTCAGGATTTAAACCCCCAACCTAGGAAGCTACGAACTACCAACTGAGACACGGTGAAGGCCTCCTTCTGTTCATGTCCCTGCAAATACTCTGAGCTGCAGTCATGCTGTGTTCAAGAAAAACACCTTTAAAATGAATGAAAAAGTATCATGACTTAAAATGGACGAAGGAAACCGATTGTGAATTTCTGTGTCTGGCGTGAAGAATGTCTATCACACAATTTGATATTTAAAAAAATATATCAGCTATACCAGCTCAGCAGGAAATGTCTTCGCCATGCTGAGATTTTTTAAACTGAAATTTTAAAACCGGGACTTGGTTATAGATACCATTTACGTTATTAATCAATTTCAACAATGTGTTATGTGTGTGTAGTTATGCGTAACAATTTCTGGCGCGATACATTCAGGCAGATGCCAATTAGTAATGTAACTGTGAGTATTCTGTCACCTTTGTGACTTCTTTACAGAATGAAACAGGAAGTTTACATTGTGTGAATCAGTGCAGGCGTCTCCATGGTTTCGCTTCTCAAAGGCTGGCTTTCACTTCATTGGTGCTAAGGGTCGTCAGGGAAGCCCTAAGAGAAGCCGTCGTGTCACTTCTGAGGAATGTGACCTGGTTATACGCCTCAATCTTTTTCTGCAGTCTGTAATATGCAGGAATCTGCTGGAAGATAATGGAACTTGGGGAATCTCTTTGTTTACACCAGCAGGCTCGTGTTAGGCCTCTGTGTCACAAAGCAGCTGAATTATTACTTGCAAAACAAGGTGTTTTCTCCATTGTGAAGTATGAGTAAATGCTGCTATTCAATCAATAGGTGGCCAGTGCCATTTCAATGTGCCCTTTCTCTTTGGTGAATCCATTAATGAAGAATCTTCTCTGATTACTAACACTCAGTTTACTCATAAGATCATCAAAGCAAGAGCTCCTTTCATTCACTGTTTTACACAGTGACACAAAGAAAGAAAATCCATTTTAATCTAGAGAATGAATGTGACGTTGTGAAATGCAGAACTATCTCATATTTCACCAGCAATGACGCTGTAACACATGAAATGATGATTTTGGATTTTTTCAGTCATATATCATTGTTGAATTTACTACAGACATAATGTTAAAGTATATTCCAAATAGACAGTATTGGTGCGACTTGCTGGTGTTTATGCTGTTAAATATTCTGTCATTTCAAAAAATGAAAAAAATGAAAAAAATGAAAATGAAAAATAAGTTGCTGATTGTTTTAGTCCTACAGAGACTCGCTCAAGACATAATGATAAAAGTTAGAAATATCATTGACATATTTATTAATATATTGTGAGAATGAATTAATAAAATGTGGCCACGATTTAATTAAAACAAGGGAATGATTGAGTGAAACATGACCATGATTTAATACATTGTGGAAACAAATTAGTAAAACGTGACCATGACACACACACACACACACACACACATATATATATATATATATTATCTTTTGCCTTGTCCACACATACACGGGTATTTTTTAAAACGTACCTTTTTCTATACGTCTTGGACTTTTGTCCACACGTAAACAGCGTCTTAGGTCACTGAAAACGGAGCTTTTGCAAAACTCCATCCAGGGTGAAAATTTTAAGAAACTTCGTCTTCAGTGTCAACATGTAGATAGGGAATTTTGGTCATGAGCAGGTGTCACGCCCGGCTCATCCGAACCTCATGTGTGCCACGCCCCCCTCGTTACCTCGTGTTGCTTCCCGATTGTGATCACCTGTTGCCTGTTATTTTCTACTTGTCTTGTGTATTTAGTCCGCGTCTGAGTTAGTTTTCCCCAGATCTGTCATTAATGTTCGTCTGTCGCCGTTCTGTGGATTCCCCAATAAACCCATTTGCCTGTATTGACGGTTCCACTCCTGTCTGCCTGCTCGTCGGATCGCGATCGTGACAGCAGGACTCTGCATAGAGCTAATCGACATGATAAAATATTTTATCACGATAATCTTTTTCATATCAGTCGACTGGGGCCCAGTAGTAAAGTACACAGGATTATGATTGCTATGACGTTATATTTTCTATATTTATTTTTAGTAAATGCAAAAAAACGTATCTCATGTTTTGTTATTCTGAACACGTCGACAGAACATGTGGCAAACTCTGCTGGTTCAGCCACCCTTGAGGCGCTTTTATTGGACGTAAGTTGTCAGTAAAAGGCTACCATATGACTGAATAGAATCGTGTTCGTTTCTGATGTAATAGGTGAATGTGCACTATGAAGGGTTGTTCATTATGGCAGTATCCAAATTTCTCGTTTTCTGATTTTTAAAAATGTTATGAGGATAAGTCAACAAATTGTTTATTAATTTTAAAGTAAGATTTAGAATTAATAGGAATACCTTAGTACTATTAATACACTAATTAAAATATACTGAGCTCATCTTAAGAGGTCTTCATGTTTTCATTAGAGAGCATATTTGTGGTAAAGAAGAGTGACTGTATCAGAGGGTATCCCCATTTCCAGGCTTATTTTCATACCCAAAAAAGCACTAACTAATGCGCACTGGAGCATGCATGCTGTCACGCCCACAAGGGCGGCAGGACTTCATCACACATGCATCCTACCGGTACTCCCCATTTCCAGGCTCCTCCCACACATGCTAATTGCCCTCACTGTGTCTCTGTTCATGAGCAGAGAAAAGAATATGAACTACTCCGTAAAACATACAGACTACATATACAGAGCAGAGATTTAAATATAATATATATGTAAAATATACAGAGCAGAGATTTAAATATAATATATATAATATATGTAAAATATACAGAGTAGAGATTTAAATATTTTCTGAGAAATTATTAAAAAAATAGTATAAAGTAATTAAGTAAATTCAGTATAGCAGGATGGAAAAGTGCCCCTTTTCAGTGTTCAGCTGCATAAACAGTGCATTACAAGTTCAGTGAGCTGCTTATGTGTAGCACTTTCTGGTTCTTCAAGGGCGTAGTTTGACTCAACCTTGAATTTGCAGCTCTTTCCAAAGGCTCATGCTTATCTTAGGCTGATGCATTTTCTTCTCCATTATGGCAGATAGGGTTCCTGACAGCTTGACCCTAATTATGTCTTCATCCTGTTTTCAGCAGAAGGAGAGAGAAATAGGATCTGTAAGTGTGTGACTTCCTGCCCGGGAATGCCATCGCTCCCAATCGCTCATTCAAGGCTCATTCTTAGAACACTGGTTTCTTACCAAATTGTTTCATTTAATGATAAGCATCGGGAAAACATCATCTAGCTAAAAATGGATCCAAGTTGCATTCCTTCCTAATGACCACTTCCACCGTAGTAATTTATTGTTTGTAAGTCCTTTGTTTATCCGCTGATATTTTCAAATACAGGTTGAGGCAGCTTGAAAAAGCCAATGAGCTCTTGGGTTGTTTTGGATACACATTTAATTTTATCTTCAAAAACAACACTGACAAATGAATGGATGGCAAACATTCAACCAGCATGGTAATGTAGGAGCTCTTGGAGGTATATATACGTAATTCTCAACTGAAAGGTCTGCATTGCAAATTATGACGCGTCTGAGAACTCATTCTAGAAAAACATGTAATGAGTAACGATAAATCATATTGTCTGTAGAGGGATCATTATAAAAGGTATCACTGTATGATTTATTTCAAAGTGGAATTTATGATGGCTTGGAGGGCAGTGCCATTACCTCACACGTCCTGGGCTAGGGGCTTGATCCCACGTCCGCTCAGTGTGAGTGCGGTCTATGTGGTCTTCCTGTGCTGGGCTGGGATCTTCAGCTTCCTCTCATGGCCCAAAGACAGTGAGTGGCTGGAAGATGAATGGTTTGGCAAACATACAAGCCTGAGTTACCAAAATAATTAATTATAATAATAATAAACTGAATGTGTAGGTGGGTGGTATGGTGGCTCTTTACATTGTGTCTGAATCTAACCTTCAAGCCTCACACCACCAAGCACAATGCCAAGTGTTGGATGGAGTGATGTAAAGCACACCGCCTCTGGGCGGTGGAAATGTGTTTTGTGGAGAGACGAATCACGCTTCTCTGTCTGGCAGTCTGATGGATGAATCCAGATGCAGGCCATATTTTTGCCAAGAGAATGTTACCTGCCTGACTGCATTGTGCCAACTGTAAAGTTTGTTGGAGGAGGGATAATGGTATGGGGCTGTTTATCAGGGCTAGGCCCTTTAGTGAAGGGATCTCTTAATGCTTCAGCATACCAAGACATTTTGGGCAGTTCTATGCTTCCAACTTTGTGGGAACAGTTTGGGGAAGGACCTTTTCTGTTCCAGCATGACTGTGTCCCAGTGCATAAAGCAAGGTCCATAAAGACCTCGTTGGGTGAGTTTGGTGTGGAAGAACTTCACTGGCACAGAGCCCTGACCTCAACCCCATCAAACACCTTTGGGATGAACTAGAATAGAAATTGCGAGCCAAGCCTTCATGTCTGACATCAATGCCTGACCTCACAAAAGCTCTTCTGGATGAAGGGGCAAAAATTCCCACAGACACACTCCAAAATCTTGTGGAAAGCCTCCCCAGAAGAGTGGCAGCTGTTATAGCTGCAAGGGGGGGACCGACTTCATATTAATACCTATGGATTTAGAATGGGATATAAAAAAATTCACTGTAGGTGTAATGGCCTGGTGTCCCGGTACTTTTGTCCATACAGTGTAGATTTGCTATATATACAAATCGGTATATAAATCGACAGTGATGAAGCTGTGACACAATTGGCAGCTTCAGATAAGGGCTGAAGACATCCAAAATATGTTATCTCACTTGCATTTAATATCTATCGTAAGTTTTGAGTTTTTATGTAGATTTTTTTGGGCATGTTTCGGTTTGAATGTAGGGTTATTTCAAAACATAGTAGTTGAATAGTTTGCAAACGCAATAAAACAGTGGGTGTTAATGTCATCTGAAATTGAAAATGATGAGACAAGTTTCAGCAAGTAGGGTTGTATATCTTGGATTGTCTAGGCACTCTCTACCACATGATCCTATAATTGCTGCTCTCCATCCTTCTTTACAAGCTAACTTGATGAAGAGTTGTCCATAAAAAAGATCACACTATTCTAATACAGACAGTTGCTCCTCTGATCGACTCTTTTGGTCAACCACATAGAGAGCTTATGTTCTATTCACCCTTTAAGCAGTGCAATATGCTGCAATAAATGTTCCTTCTTATCATGACCTCATTGGGCTGGTGTTGACGTAGCCATGGCTGAGTCATCCTTTGCCACCAGCTGTGTAAACCTGCTGAAGTTCTTTTTCACAGATGGCTCATCAACCCCGTGTAGCACTTGAATCAGTATTTTTGGAGGATGCTTTTAACTCTGATGAACTGCATTTACTTTTAGTATTTTTCAATATTATAATTTTCATGCATGGGTTACCTATGGGGGACCTCTAATTAGCTTGGTTTAACTGGCCTTAAATTTGGACACCGGGTTATAAAGGAGCTGAGACACATCTGGTGCTGTTCACGAGCTCAGCGTCCCTGCTTGGACCCCCCCAATGGCCACCTGTGCTGAAGAGGTAGAGCTTAGTGCCTGCGGGTGGTGGGTGCCCAGGTGCTGTGGGTTTTACTGCCGTCACTGCTCTGTGTGGGTCAGCTGCCGAGCTCCAGATGGTGCTTGAATCACTACCCCTGGATTTCGTGCTCCCTGTGAGACGCACTGACCTGCCTGTCGTGGCACCTGGTACATAAGACCAGCTGCCAAGAAAATTCAGCTAAATTCTGCTGCTGGGTACAGTGCTCTCGCATCTTATGCTTCCACGAGCAATTGGTTCCACAACCCAGCGTGATACTCCAAAACCTCGTATGTTCAAGACCCTTATATAAAAGGGCCTATTTACAGTACTTTGCATATACACCTATTCCCAACCTGTAATTTACTTTAAATCCTGCCTAGATTACAGAAATGTACCTATACAATGTGAATTATATGTAACAACAGTACAATAGTTGATATAATGCATTGTTTAAGGAAAAATTGTGCACACAGAGTACAATATGGTACCTAACAGAACCGTGATCATTCAAAACTGCACTACCAAAAAAACATGTAAGATGTGGGCTGACTGTATTTGGTAGTCAAGGGCGTTTTTGTGAGCTTCAGAATAATTAAGCTTTATCATTAGCCAACTGTAACAGTGACACTGATTTTATCCTACCTAGAAAGTCAAATGAATTCAGATGGTTTAAATGTTGCTTATTCTGCTTTGATGATCTGTCAGGTGCTTACAACTTACTCTTACCTATGGTGAGGGTTTAGCCCAACTAGATTATAGTGTTTAACGTAAGCCACCCAGCTGTGAAGCGTTACTGTGACTTAGTGCAGAATACCATGGAACCTGACTAGGATGAGTGACTGGAGGACAGATGGATGGAGGGAACGTAAGCCAGCCTTTCAGGGAAATGAATCAGCTGACATTTGGCACGAAGGAAGTTGAGTAGGTGAGCTACCCTGAAACCTGGGTTCCTTCCAAAAGCAGAGTGAGCAGAAGGCTCATAGATAACATGGGGTGTGGTCTTGTAACCTCACCTCTGCTCAGTGGCTATCCTAATTCCATCTGGGAGATATCACTAAAGTCATGCATTTTCATTTTTATACATTTTAGGATTATGATAACAGGCAGGGTGCTGGATGAGGTTTCTATGCATTACTGGACACCAGGGGTGGAACTTGGGGGGGGGGGGAGCAGGAGTGAGCAACCCCGGGCCCCTGCTCTAGGGCGCCCCCTGCTGATCTACATTTTTTTTGTAAGAAAACACATAGATCAAATGTCTACTCCAAACCATTTATATAACACTTTTGATTAAAATATTATATTCTATAATAAAATAAAATATCTTAAATTTGGCCAATCCATCATCAAGCGCGATACTCCCTCCCCCCGACACTCCCGCCTCCACCCTGATCGCTAAGTTTTCCCACTGCCATCCTCGCATTTGATTAGCATATTATTGATATTCCATCATTTTTAATTCTCTCTTGTTTCTCTTTTGACTCCAAAAATAGCTAAAATGGTCCACTTAGGGCCCCCCCCCCCACCCATGTCAGCATAGGGCCCCCAGAGAATTTAGTACATCCAACACACATACATTCAAAAGCAAACTGGAGTTTTGAGTAAATTCGGAAGTTTATAGATTGCGGGAAGACATTGATGCCAAGATAGGCAAAAAATGTAAACTTCACACACAGTGATGGGACAAGATTTGAATCACCAGCCTTACTTTGGCCTAGCAGAGTGCAGGAAATGCTCCCTCTCACCAGCTCTCCGTTCCTCCGTTCCACCAAACCCAGGGTTAGAAAATCTCTGCTGTTCTTCTTAGGGTTCAGAGTCCCATGTCCTGCACTCCCTGGAATTGGCTGCAATGTAAGTTTCACATAAATGTCCACTGTCTTATCCTTCAATTTAATCCTGCCTGGTTCTTTGTAAATACTGTAAACCTTTCAGCAAAAGGACAGTCCATATTAATCCATCCATTTTCTCTAACTGTTCGTCCTATTCAGGGTTGTGCAGAGCTTATCCTGGAGCCCATGGGTACAAGGCAGGAAACACCCCAGGATGGGGTGGCAACCCATCGCAGGGCACATGCACCATTCACACCTAATGACGATCTGCCAACTCCGATTAACCTCAGCATGTTTTTGGTGGGAAGCTGGAGGAAATCCCACGATGACACGGGGAGGACATGCAAACTCCATACGCACATGGAGCCATGGTGGAGACTCAAACCCTGGTCACAGAGATGTGAGGCAACAGCGTGAACCACTGCACCACCATGCCAACCCCACACCATGCAGGACCATGGAAATTTTGCCTCAGTCCTAAAGTAGCAGTTTTCTTTCCTGTCTCTAATGGCACCACTGATTACAGCCACCCATTCCAGCCCATATCGATCTCCCAGCATGACCGACACCACGGTCTCTCATGATGTACTGCAAGGGCAGCACCTCCAAATGTAGCAGTGTTTCCCAGTCCAGTCCTCGGGGACCTAGAGACAGTCCACGTTTTAGCATGTGGACTGACTGTAGGTCCCGAGGACCGGATTGGGGGGGGGTCCAACACTGCATCACAGAAGAGTGCTAGAGTTTGGAAAAGGGATACTAAGCTTATTAAACTTTGCATAACATTGTGTAAAGACTGCTGAAATTAACTGAAGTGTATAAGATCATTAAAAAACTTTTATTATAGTTTGTCATTTAAAGAAAGTTTTCTGAAATGAACTGAACTACAGTATATTGGGTCAGTAAAAAATGTATTGGTGTGGGAATTAAGCAAAGATTTATAAAAATTAACCAATGTGCATATAGGGTCAATAAAATCTTTTAATTGAAGTGTGTAAATTAAGCTAAATTTTCAGAACCACCTACATTTTGTCCGATACCTGACATTCAGACATTCAGTAAGTGAGTGACGGTGCATCATGCTATGACTAGGCAGCCCAGACAAGCCCCCCAGTGATGAGCTGCCATAAAACCTGTCCAGAAGCGTCCAGCGTGTCTCTCTTAATTTATGGGTGTCTGGTCTCTTGTTTACATCTCTGGGATTCTTTGTGGGAGAACTGTTACCAGGCACAGCTATTTCAGTGGTTGTATGATTATTTTACTGAATTTCACTGTTTAGTTTTGTGTCCCCATCACAAATCCGGTTTACCAAAATAATTTCAAACTGAAAGACAAAACAAAAGCCAAAAATATGTTTGCAGAACGTGATGTAAAACTCACCATCACCAGATCACTTCAATAGCTCCTGTTTTCTTGTTTTTAGCTCTTCTGTCTTACAAATTTGCTTTTCACTTGTCACATCATTTTCAGAAGCCATGTTAATCTTTATATAGAAATTCTATAAAACAAAGCCTCATAAAGCTATTCGTAGTTTCAAGATCACAATTCATCCTTAAATTCACATTTACATTTCACTTCAATGGTTGTAGCAGTGTAACTGTGTGTGTGACGAATAGAATCCTCAATCTAAAGGTACCTTTCAGCCCACTGCCCTTGTGAGCCTTCTCCACTGCTTTCTGAGCAGCTATTAACAGCCAGCTGTGTTTCTCCATATATTCCCACTCTACTTCTACTTTTTTGTCTGTTTATATCAATAAAACTAACCCCCAGCTATATTTTGTCCACAAAACACTAATACTGTCTTTTGTTTCTTGATACCGCATGTGTTTTGGACTGGGTGCAGCATCTGATATTATTAATCATACTAATTCACCGAACAAAGAGTAAGACCATTAAGGTATCGCACAAACTTCTTTTTGTGGTCTCAGATTGTATCTCTTAATACTTTTTTCCCTTTAATCCTTTAAATCTAATTAAATTGGACTTCAGTGTCTTTTGGTAGCTACCAGTACTGAGTGTACTATATTATTACTGAGTGTACTATATTATTACTGAGTGTACTATATTATTACAGTGTGGAGTATCGTTGGAGCTTCTGTTATGTCTATATTGATGTACTTACTGTATATCGCTGTCTTCTGGCCCTCAGCTAGCGGCCAACAAATTTTTCTGTATGATACAATAAAGATTAAAATAATAAAAGTCTGTGTGTCTGTGTAGAATTTGCATGTTTTCCATGTGTCTTGTGGTTTTCCTCCCAATGGCATTTAGACTACTGCTGAAATTACCCATAGAGAATGATAATATGTATGTGTGTGTGTGTGTGTGCCCTGTGATGCACTGGCATCCTGTCCAGGTTGTACCCCAACCCCATGCCCTGTGATGGACTGGCATCCTGTCCAGGTTGTACCCCAACCCCGTGCCCTGTGATGGACTGGCATCCCACCCAGGCTGTACCCCAGCCCCGTGCCCTGTGATGGACTGGCATCCCGCCCAGGCTGTACCCCAGCCCCGTGCCCTGTGATGGACTGGCATCCCGTCCAGGCTGTACCCCAGCCCCGTGCCCTGTGATGGACTGGCATCCCGTCCAGGCTGTACCCCAGCCCCGTGCCCTGTGATGGACTGGCATCCCGTCCAGGCTGTACCCCAGCCCCGTGCCCTGTGATGGACTGGCATCCCGTCCAGGCTGTACCCCAGCCCCGTGCCCTGTGATGGACTGGCATCCCGTCCAGGCTGTACCCCAGCCCCGTGCCCTGTGATGGACTGGCATCCCGTCAAGGCTGTACCCCAGCCCCGTGCCCTGTGATGGGCTGGCATCCCGTCCAGGCTGTACCCCAGCCCCGTGCCTTGTGATGGACTGGCATCCTGTACAGGCTGTACCCCAGCCCTGTGCCCTGTGATGGACGGGCATCCTGTACAGGCTGTACCCCAGCCCTGTGCCCTGTGATGGACTGGCATCCCGTCCAGGCTGTACCCCAGCCCTGTGCCCTGTGATGGACTGGCATCCTGTCCAGGTTGTACCCCAACCCCGTGCCCTGTGATGGACTGGCATCCCGTCCAGGCTGTACCCCAGCCCCGTGCCCTGTGATGGACTGGCATCCCATCCAGGGTGGACTCCAGCCTTGTGCCCTGTTTTGTATTGGATTGGATCCAGCTCCCTTACTAGGGTAATGCTATATTTATAATTAGTTCTTGAATATAACCTTAGTAAAGAACCATAAAGGCAATTTTAAGGTCAAAATTAAAATATCGTAGCCGGGAATCACCCTCTTCAAGTAAATAATGTTTAATTGCTACCGCTTTAGAGTAATGCTCCCCTTTGCCACATAAATGGCAGTAACTCATTAATAAAAATAGTCTATTATAACTAGCTTATTATTGTCAATTAATGATTGGAGTGTTATAACCTAATTAATAACCTGATTATGAATCATCTATAAACACTTTATAAGGGTAGTCTTATTGTAAAGTGGTACCGTTAATCTTCAACACTGCATGCATCCTCAGAGATACATTCATTTATTCCTAGAAACAAAGATAAACCATGACCTAATTCTATTTATTTTTTCTGCACTCATCATCTCTACCCAGGAAATCCCTTTTGGGACTCAGAGGCATCAACAAGCATCAGCCCAAAATAAGTTACATTTCATTTTAAAGAAAGATAACACTGAACACCGTGACCCACAGGAGAGAGTTTCCTGAAATCTGATACCTAAATATCTTGTGAATCACTGCAACGTCCTTTACAGGTGGTGAAATTTTAGATTATTTGTATTCTTACTCATTTCTGCTTGACAACTACTTTCTACTGAGATATGGAGGCCATTGTGAAATACTTGTTCCTCAACCCGGCCCTTGGACACACCCAGACAGTCCACGTTTTTGGTCCTTCCCAGCTCCCTGAGGGAGTAAAAATGTGGACTGTCTGGCAGGGAGCAAAAACATTTACTCTCTGGGGGTTCCCGAGAGCCGGGTTGAGAATCACACCTTCAGGCTAAAATACTATCATATAATCTGTTACCTTATAAAAGGTTAATTTCTAGGAATTTTACTATACAATGTTATAAATGTGCAGATGAAGGTGAAGTCTGCCTAATTTATTTCCCCTTCATATGAGTTCTATTCATCCAATATTGTTCTTGTTTTGCAGGTGAGCAGTGAGGCATTTGAAGAGGACTTTTGTCCTTGTTAAACTGGGTATAGTGAGGGCCCTTTAAAGTAGAAACAAACAAACCTCACTGCAGGTGCCAAACCCTTTATTGACGACATCTGTTTAAATCATCTGCTGTGTTTGTAGGCAGTGTGATTTAAATGGTCTTGAACGCGAGGAGAAAGGGCCATTTACCAGTGGCATTCTTGTGTGAGATACAGTAGCCTCCCTGACATTCTTTATCTGCGATAGGAAAAGTTGTTTCCCCTAGGAAAATATCAGCTGTAAAATGGATGCAAACACAAGTCAACAGTTATCACATTAGTGCTGCAACCACTTAATGTTGCAACAGTCCACTCTAGTGTTTATTTTCTGTCTCAGCTTTGATAGTGTCATACTTTTTGTACAAAATTTGTAATGCTTAAGTAGACACAGTAGTAGTTTGATAGTAGACATTAAATAGAACTGGATAGATGCACTTTATGAAGAAACATCATGCAGCAGTGTTTAGCTATTTATTTTCCTTCTTCTTGTTTTTATTTTTAAGGATTTTCTTGAATTATTTATCATGTGTCCTTGACTAACAGTCTCTCCACTAATTTTTGACATTAAAACCCGCTACAGTTATCTTCATTGGCAGCCTATTTTGGCATGAGTCAAATAAACAAATAAACAACTGCTTAGGTCACTCTGTATTTATATATTTAACATGCAAAAGTCGCGTCAGTGGTGGCAGTGCAATAATAGCAGAAAGTCACATGCCTCCCATGGCCTCAATCACTTGACCTAAACATTGCTGAACCTTTATGTGAAGTTCTGGAGCTCAGAGGTCAAAGTAGGTCTCCATCTCCTACATTCCTCAAAGTACCAGAAGTGTTGCTTATTGAAGAACGGTCTATTATCCCATTACGCACAGTTCAGGACTTGCATGACAGCATTCCAAGAAGGACTGAAACTCTTAAGCTTTCAGATTTGAGGGACTCACTTAATTATATGAGGTTAGTCATAGATAACTATAAGCTACGTGTCCTTCAGCCTCTCGGAGTAGACTAACCTATCTTTGTCATTCCTTTGCTTTTAATCATTTTGATTAACTTTCCACTTTTATACCTCAAGACAGTTGCTGCTAAAATGAAGGATAACCCCATCGTGTAGCTGCATCATCTTACGTAATAAATAATATGGTACATAATAACTACATAACATTAACTTTTTGTGAATGTATTGTGTGTATTCATTAGGGCTGAATGACACTAGAAAATGTTCACATTGTGATATTTGAAGCTTTGGCAATAAATACTGCGATATTTATAAAGTAAAAAATGTACCCAAAATTAACTAAAGCCCAATAGAACTTGTTCTTACAGTATCTTCCAATAGTCTGTCAGATACTTTGGTGGTATTACTGCCAATTGTGCCAATAAACACATTTGCTTTTACTAAATACCATCTCTGTGGAATCCAAAATATTTCCATACAGCAGAAGATGAATGTCTTTTGGTGAACAGTTCTTGTTTGCTTTTCTCTTCCTCACTCATTTCCGTTAAATTTCTCACAAACAATGCCACAGTGTCTACCAGTAATGCTGCGATCCGTTTGAACTCGTAACTCGGAAATTCCGAGTTCCTGGTGGGGAATTTCAACTAGAACTCCCTCCAAAGTCAGAATTCTGACTCATGAACTTGGAGAAATTGACACGACTCCATGCTCCGAAAGCAAGATGGCTACGCTCTTTATCAACAGAAGTTAAACTGTAAATTTATACTGTTTATTACCACTTGTAACTCATTAAATCGGGCCTACACACAGTACTGCCCAAACGCTATCTGTTGCTACAGTGTTTTTATGCACAAAATACTGCACAATGTGTTGTTATCCACTGATATTGCTAAGAATGGTGAAAAATTGGACTAGAACTGGGTCCATTTTCAGTAAGCAGGATTTCTTACTTAGCAGGATAACTTCTCGGATTTAAGGCAGTCTGGGCTAAATGTACGTGAATGAAGATAAAGGCCATTCAAACTGCAGTAAATTAAATCCAACATGTTATCTGGGTAAGCAAAAAATCTTGCTTTTTGAAAGCGGTCCCTGGTATTGTTAAATGGCTTTCCGACTTCCTGTGCTGGAATGCTGTTAACTTGTTTATGACGTCATTCCTAGTTGTGACCTCTGAGGTAAATGGAACACAGCATTAGTCAAACAGCAAGGAAAATTATTATTATAATTGTCTGGGAGAGTGCATGCAAAGCTCATGCAAATACAGGGGTGGTAAATTCTAGGCTGATTTTTAAAACGTATACTAGGTAACGTTGAGCAGGAACCCTAGTGAAATTGCAAAGCTTGTTAAGGTTTGTTTCCTATGACAGAGTATAATTGTTTCAGTGTAATATTAATAGTTTTGATTTTTGACTAAAATTCAAAATGAAAAGTAATTTATGCTACATCTAAGACATTTGGTAATAGTTGAATAAAATATTCAACTGGTTAATAAAATATTTTGTGTATGACGAGGCTAGGTACAAATGAGAGTGTAGAAAAAACTAAGGAAAAACTTTAAAAGTGTCTTTAAGTGTTTCTCCATAGATTAAGACAGTCTAAGGTATACAAGAAAGGTGTTTTTGTTCATCTTTCAGGACCATATAGGGAGGACAATGATATAAATCATGATATAAATTATATAAGATATTCAGGACCATATAGGGAGGGCAATGACATAAATCATGATATAAATTATATACGGTATTCAGGACCGTATAGGGAGGGCAATGATATAAATCATGATATAAATTATATACGGTATTCAGGACTGTATAGGGAGGGCAATGATATAAATCATGATATAAATTATATATGATATTCAGGACCATATAGGGAGGGCAATGACATAAATCATGATATAAATTATATACGATATTCAGGACCATATAGGGAGGGCAATGACATAAATCATGATATAAATTATATACGATATTCAGGACCGTATAGGGAGGGCAATGATATAAATCATGATATAAATTATATACGATATTCAGGACCGTATAGGGAGGGCAATGATATAAATCATGATATAAATTATATATGATATTCAGGACCATATAGGGAGGGCAATGACATAAATCATGATATAAATTATATACGATATTCAGGACTGTATAGGGAGGGCAATGATATAAATCATGATATAAATTATATACGATATTCAGGACCGTATAGGGAGGGCAATGATATAAATTCCCTGAGAAGACAAATGTTAAAGTGCAGTCTTACTTCTCGAGTCACTGCAGCCACCTGCAACGTATAAATCAAGGCGTGTTTCCTGCGTCGATGCGTGAGAACCCCCCTTCCACGTCATACTCACAGACACAAACACATGTCTTTGTGGGGATTCCTCCTCCCCTACAACCCCTGGGTCCAGTTTCATTTTCACGACTGAAGATATGCTTTGATATGGGAGCATTGGGCTAAATGGGAAGCTCACCCAAAGCTCCCGGGGAGATTTACTGCCGGCGGTAAGCAGCGGGTCCTGACATTAGGCTGCCATCACTTACATATTGACATGTCATCATTCAGCCTAGCAGGTGATTTGTGTGCAGAAATAGACAGCGAACCACCCCTCCTCTGTGGGAATGAACATTTAAGCAGCAGAGGGACTAAACAGTATAGGGTGACATCTATTTTGAAACATTAACTTGAGCAAGTGATACATAATACACTTTTAGAATTTCAATCTAGGACCTTTGTTTCATTTATATTATTGACATCTGAGGCAAAAATGGACAATTTTATATGATTATTTTGAAAAACAATAATTATAATAATAATTTGAAGTCAATAACATTTTTACTTTAGGATCACACTGTTTTGGAACATCTACATAAAAAAACTACACTCAAATTTCACAGTTGAAACTGTGTAATGTAAGACATTTTTAAAATGATGTTTAGGTAGCTGAATGCTTTATCTGAAGCTGAGGAAGCTGAACGTGTGCCCGGGGCTTCCAGGGCTCCAGGCGTCTCTTGGCCCAGGACCAGAGAAGTGGCTGCAAGGAAACATTTCAGCTTCTGAAATGCCAAGTTTTAAACAAAGAAACTTCCTGCATTGCAGTGAATCATGCAGAGTATTTTCTCCTTTTTGAATGAGATTTAAACTGAGCCTTGCTTTGGCCATATTGCAAATAAGGTGAAAATACTAGTTAGGGGCACTTACAATGCACCCCACCCCCCAGCTATGTTACTGAAGAAAATAGCAGTGGGGGCCTCTGACCAAATTAATGTGCCTCTGATTGCAGTATCTAAATTTGACCAGAATCCAACCAGTGCCCCAACCCTCCCCCCCAAAAAAAAAAAAATTGAAAAGGATAGAATGCAACCAATGGGTAAGAGTGCAAAGAATGTAGTGTTCCTTCCAAGCTCAGCAGCCTGGGGCAAAGACACTTTCAAAGGATCACATTCAGGGGAGGGTTTATCTGATTTTCAAAGCAGTTTTTACCCACACAGCTCTCTCAGCCTTACACAAGCAACACATCCTTGGATTTGAATTGCTTGGAATTCCTGCATTAAAACCAACACATTTATAAAACAAACACAGCATTGTTTTGTCCTGAGTTAGTCAGGATTCGCGACACAGATGTTAGGCACCTGATAACGATCAGTAGGTGTGAGAATAGAATAACCAATGCAGTTGTGCCCTTTGTAAATATAAATAAGAACACTACTTAATCAGAATGCATTTAAGGCTTATCTGGTGCATTCCAGTGTTGTACATTTTAATTCAATTATCAGGGCCTAAAAAGATCGAGCCACCATTTTAAACATATTACAAAGCAATATGTCATTTTTGAATATGCAAATCATTTTCATCTGATACTGCTTTACTTATGAAGCACTTTAATACCATGTGATTTAGGTGGATTGGACCGCGATCAGGTTCCTTCTTAGTTAATGGTCCCTTGGAACTTGGACTGACAATATTTCCAGACACAAATACAGTTTTCCAGTCTCTAGACAACCTGCTGGTTCCGATCTGTACAGTGTCTAGTCACATGTTTCTGTCCCTTCATTGCGACCTGCAGTATGTTTATGGGAACAGAAATAATCAGCCTCTGACCCACCCTGGGACTCATGTCATTCAGATGGCTGCTCTGAAGTTCACTTTCTTCTTGAAGCCGGAGAGCGTGACCTTGTGTAGCTTCAGTATACTTAACCTTTGATCCTTACAGAGTATATAGCAGGTTTATCAGACCAGTAGAAAATGCCTAAGGGAGTTGGAGAAAGTCAGTCAGGGAGGGGCGCCAGGGTGAGATAAACATCCCACTATCAAATGAGAACCTTGTTACTTGGAAGAAACAGTAATAGCCCATTTACAAGAGAGACATCACTCCTCCTTCTAAATTTACATGAAAACCATTTATTTCCCATTTTCTGAAGAAATGTTATTATCCTGCACACCCACACTAATTGGTAATATTTAGGAAATCATATTTGGTAAACATTAACCCGACTGGAAATCAGAATGTCAGTACCTCAGGTATGTCTCAATTTACACAGGCCAGTAAATGAACAGTGTGAAGAGATAAAACACATTGCTAGACTTTTATTTATCTATGAAATATGGTTTCACAGTTTAAAAAAAAATCTTTTTTTTGGGAGCAAGTGTTTGTTTATTTATGTATGAAATATGGTTTCACAGTTTAAAAAATGGCTTTTTGGGAGCAAGTTTGCCGAACATTTGGAATTTAACAAGCCTGGGACCAATTAAGACACAGCCACACATAGTGCACTGGCTTTCTTGTGGTGTGAAAGGCTCAATCAAAACTCCAGCTGTTTCACATGCATGTAGAGTATTTTTTAAAAAGGACCCCACATATACTGCTCCAGCAAGACTACAATACCACCAAGACCCCTGAGAGCTGCAGGAGCACAGACACCTGTCAGACACATCTTATTTGAAAGTCAGAACATCTTACACTTTAGCAGATGTTAATGTTTATTTTCTGTATGATGGCTAAAAATAGTTCTTATATGCCTTCTATGAAGTTCAAACAAATAATTTTCATCTGTATTTAAAAAAAAACAGTTGTGGTTAAAGTCTTATAAAAGTTTCAGGCTAAAAAAATGCTGTTTTGTGATTAAGTACAAAGAAATCCCCAGGCACCAAGCTGTAGAGCTAGTCAAACACTCTAAAACATATTTTTCATCACATGGTTGTATAAATACCAGCATCTGAATTATAATTAGCTTTAATAACCATATTCATTAAATTTGCTATTCAGTTTTTTTTTTGGGAATAACATGCACAAAAAAAGTTGGTAGAGGTCCACAAAATTGTTGATCATTCTCCAGTAAATGAACTGACAAGTCCCAGCAAGAAGCTGTATCATACCATGATTCATTTAACCTCTGTTATTCAATTTTATCTTACCGCATTTATCTTACGTTTCATTGTACAAGAAGTGCAAATGTCAGATTATCATTGCTTAAAGGATACTACCTTAGATGACACAGCGGGTAGGAATCATACCACACGCTTTTGTAAATTCTTCCTGCATTGTGTAAGTTTCCTTTTGGAAAAATCCATACATATGGATTAATTAGAGTTTCTATGGTTAAAGTTGGGGTTGGATTTAGGGGCAAGACTAGGGTAAGAATTAAGGCTGGCCCTATAGGGTTATGGAAACGATTACCATTGGCCTGTTGAGTTAGGACAAGGGATTATCTCAAGGTTGCAATTAGCATTAGGGCTACTTTTAGAGTTGGGGTTGACTTTAGGGGTAAGGATAGGGTTGGAGTTGAGGTCAGCTTTAGGGTTAAGGCTAGGGTTGGGGTTAGTGTTCCTTTTAGCATTAGGGCTAGTTTTAAGGGTTAGAGCTACGGTTGCCTTTATGGTTAAAGCTAGGGTTAGGTTGACTTACAGGTTGAAGCTAGGATTAGGGTTAGGGTTACTATTAGGGTTAATGCTAAGGCTAGGCTTGCTAATAGGAATAAAGTTAGGGTTAGGGTTGATATCAGGTTAGGGAGAAACTTTTTGCTATTTGTCCTCCAATAAAAAGGTGAAGTGCCCTGTGGAAGACCAGACGCATGGGCCATACCATCTGCTTACACCTGCCCAAGTTCTGTTGTTCTTGCTAGGGTTAGAATTGCCATTAGGCTTAGAGATTGGGTTAGATATCGGATTACGTTTAGCATTAGGATTACGTCTAGCATTAGGGTTAGTGTTGCTAAGTTTGGCTTGATTCCACAAGATTATCTCAAACAAGCCTTTTCTTACCTACCTGTCTTAGAATGCACAGGGAGATGGCTGGTAGTCACACATCCTACTACAGTATATGCCAGCTTTGTTGTACGTTAAAAACTTGTTTTTAGTGCTTTTGTTTACATTTTCAAATATTCTGTATATTTGGCAAGGTATGGCTGTTGGAAACCACTTATTTTCAATTATTAACAATATTTCAGGGCCATACTTTACTGGAGATTTTATATAAATAGAAGTCCTACAAGATTACCTGGAGCCTGAGAAGAAAATATAAATGATAAAAATGATGCATCAATATTTTGGTCATTATCAAAATAATTAGTCATGAAAATCCGAAGTTAAATAGAAAAATTAGAAGTCCTTTAAAGTGTGAAACGGAAGAGTGAAAATTCATTGAATCATGGCCAATGAGATATCAGAATGTTCTCTATCAGATTTTTAGTTGAAACATTGCCACCTAGGGGACAGAATAGGAACTTTGAACAACCGGCGAAGGTATTTTATGCATGTTAATAGTTCTGGTATAAACAAAAACAGCACTATCAAAAAGATCTGGGTCATTGTGTGCTTTGGACAATAACCAAATTTTCTATTAGTACTTTTGCTCTTAGCTGAATTTAATTTGCGAGTCTTCTATTAACTAGTATTGTAGTATACTTGTGTCAGTGGTTACTGCTGATCAAATTTTTAGTGAAGCCAGCTGCTCCCTGAGTATAATTTCAGACCTGTTTATATATTAGTTCTTGCAGGCACCAAAATCATACTGTACCATCGTCGACATGACTTCGAGTAGCCGAGCCCAGGAAGTGTGCTGAGCATGCTGGGAGTTTTTGTAAATATTGGGCTTGTGCGTCTGCGTTGCATTGTGGGATTGATCTGCCATGCTGGATACCTCTTGTTGTCCAGGACCAGGTAGCGGTGCTTTGGTTGTGCCTGTGGCTCTAATAGGCTTCATTCCGTAAAAGTGCGCAACTATTTTACATTGTTATGTAGTCGGTTGCATACAACATAAAATAATATGTTGAATAAGCACAAAAGTTTCAAAAGGGCTGCAATATATTGAGCCAAATGTATTACTTTGCATACTAAAAATATGCAAAATACTAAAAAATATGCAAAATAAAAAAACGTATGACTGCTCATTACTTAAAGTACTCAAAGTACTTCTAACATGTCCTATCTATCTACATACAGTGGAAACCGCATATAGTGATCACGTAAGTCTGGGTGAAATTGATTTCTTCGTTATGTCTCAGGCAGTTTACCATCTAATTTGTATATTTATCACATGAATATAAGGTAGTAAAACGGACAGCGTCGCTATTTACTTAATTTTATTGACGACTACAAAACACAGTACAGTTGTTTCAAACGCTTTCAAAGTACAGTACTGCACAAATTAAAAACCTGTGGGGGTCCCAGATAAACAGGCTGCCAAACTCCCCCCAGACATGCTAACATTATTGAAAAGAGCGAGTGGGCTCGCTAAAAGCAAGGTGTGAGCTGTAGTCAAGGACAAAGCCAAAGTCCATCAATGAATCAGTTCCCCACACTGGCATGTGAGAGGTGCCAACTGAAGTCTGCACCCACAATGCACAGTTTGTAGGTTACAACGGGCAGAAAATATATTTTATGTAAATATACATAAAAACATAATTAAATTGACGTAAGATGTAAATTATAATGAAACAGACATTACAATTACAAAATTGTAATAAAATGCACAGCACAATTGTCTAAATGAGTTTAAAACATTCAACGGTGGGGGCAGATCGGACATGGAAAGGGAGGTCATTCCACAACTTGGGCTCGGCCATGGAGAAAGCGCGATTGTCTTTCCTCCTTAGATGGTTGGTTGGGACGGAGAGCAGCAACTAATCAGATGACCTCAGTGCTCTCCATGGATAGTACAGATGTATGAGGTCACTGATGTAGGCTGGCACTCCCCCATTCAACGCTTTCAAGACAAACAGTACAATTTTAAAATCCACTCTAAATTTATTTAGTCAGTAGGTGTGCAGTGTGCAGCAGCATTTTGCACCAACTGCAGACGAGACAGCGTAGTCTAGCTGACCCTAAAATAAAATGTATTATAATAGTCTAGGCGCGAGGAAATAAAAGCATGGAACCATGTCTGAAAATCCCTAAAAGAGAACATGTGCTTGACCCTGCTTACAACTTTGAGATGATAAAAAAAAGACAAAAACAACGAGGAATCCTGTGATGAGTGGATGACGCGGCTTGTAAACTTGAAGTAATTCTGTCAGGTAGGCAGGAGCTAGACCTTTAAGTGCCTTATATGTAAGTAGGAGAACTTTGAAGTCAGTCCGAAACCTAACAGGAAGCCAGTGCAGGGAACTAAGACCAGGGGTTGCATGTTCAAACCTCCTGTTCCTGGTGACAATTGGAGCTGCTGCATTTTGAATATGCTGCAAGGTGTTTAATGTGCAGTGTGAGCTCCCGGATAACAGAGCATTACAGTAGTCTAATCTACTGTATACAAAGGCGTGTATCAATTTCTCAGTGTCTTGAATAGTACACAATTGTCGCAGTTTGCCAATGTCACGTTGCTTTTGATTTTCAAGCGGCATTGTTCGGTGTTTCGCGTGTGCCCCATTTCTTCCAAGCCACTTGCTATTACGGCAAATACTTTCTTATTTTGAGTCGTGCCATCCAAATCCTGCTGGATCTGTTCATCCGACCATATGGCGATTAAAGCATGTTTTTCCTCGTTTATCCATCCTTCCATTTTACTTTTTTATATTTTTGTTTCTACTGCTTTTTATTTAGTTTCTCGCTGTTCGCTGTGTGTTTCAAAAGATGGCTGTTGTATTTTGTGTTTCAGCGGCAGGCTATTTACATAACCAATTGACAGCAAACACGTTTGCAAATCCCACCCCAAAGTACCGAAGTACCAAAGAAGTACCCCAACTGGTTTGGCACTTTTGGTACTCGAGATTTCGGTACTGGTACTCGACCGGAAGTCAATGGAAAAGCGAAAGTACTGAAAGTACCGTACCGAAAGTACCGTACTTTGTGCGGTGGAAAAGCACCCCTAGCTGGTTTGGCACTTTCGGTACTGGTACTCAACCGGAAATCAATGGAAAAGCGAAAGTACCGTACCAAAAGTACCGTACTTTGTGCGGTGGAAAAGCGCCCTAAGAAGCCGAGTGGGGTTAGGGTTAGGGTTAGTGGGTCCTGTGGACAAGTGATTGGTTTGGTTTTAGTTATTACAGTTTTTAGCTCCTGTTCATTGATTAATTCAAACACATTAAGGGTGAGTGCATGTTCTGTTTGCATCAGAGTTATTTGTGAGCCATTTTAACGTGTCTGAAGTCAAATGTTTGTACTTTTATCATTAAAGGTATTTAAAAAATGTTCACTAGCGAAAATACTCAGTAGCAGAGGTTCAGCCTTATTTGTTAGATAAGTTATTGTCTTGAAAAGGTAGTGAGGGTTATTTCGATTGCTATCAGTAAGGTTAGAGTAATAGGCTGAACGTGCCCTGTAAAGAGCTTGCTTGTACTGTGGCAGGCAGTCAGACCATGCCGAATTAAACACCCTAAACCCATAGATTTCCATTAGCGCTCTAATCTGCGGCACAGCTGTTTGTAAAAGTGTGTGTGAACATTAAAACATGGGCAATGTCTGGAGGTTCTGGCAATGTTATTTTTCAAAGGTGCCACCTCATCCAAAACCTGACTAACCAATGTACTGAAGTCATGTGTGATTTGTCAGCAAGTTTACACTTTTGTTAGCCCATACCTGTCAGTTGCATCCATTACATCCCTATTATTCAAATTACGGTCCTCGGGGTCCGAGCACTGCTGGTTTTCCAGCCTTCCTTTACCTGTGAGCCAGGTGTGAGGCCTCTGACCAATCAGAATCAGTAATTATTAAACTAACTACCTGGGAGAACTGAAAACAAGGCCTGGATTTCGAATCGAGGTCCAGATTTGAAGAACCCTGCATTACATAAAAGTCAAGTGGTCTTTTATTTTTCTACACCCCCTTTTTCCTCTCTCATGGGTGTATGAAACTTGTCATTCGGTTTACCAGGTGCGGAATGATCACTCATCTTCCACCCTTAGTTTTGGATCAGACTTGAACTATTCTACCAAAGAGGATTCTCCAGTGGGTCTTTTCTTGCAAAACATGCCTTCAGAGCAGATCATAAATCAGCTCACTGCAACAGCAAATAAATACATAAAAATATTGTTACCAGCATACATTTTATGTATAGAATCCCGAATATCTGCAAAAAAACTGTGCTATCAACATATACAAATTAGTTCTCTCAACCATGATTGGTGCTGTTCTGGGATCCTGAAACGTCTGTATAGAGCTAAATTTAATGAAATATATTTAACTGAGTTTTTACATATATAACCCAAATATTGTTGCTAGCTTCACTGTGACTTTAAAAGCATCATAAATACAGTCGTACCTCAGAACTCGAACTTAATCCATTCAGAACTCTGGATCGAATCCTAAAAAGTTTGAGTTCTGATCGAATTTTCCCCATAAGAAATAATGGAAAGCCAATTAATTGGTTCCTGGCCCCAAAAAATTACACCGAAATATGTTTTTTTTTAGCATTTAAACACAAAATGAACCAGATAAAACAAGAAGAGCATATACTGTACTAAACACATCTAAGCACATTTATCAAAACAGTAATTTTTAAAGTAAGAAAATAAATGTATCCAAACAATGTGTCGTGCCCTGATCATCCGCTCCTTCCGTGTGCCACGCCCCCTTATTAACCTCGTGTGGGATCCCCGTGTGATCAGCTGTTTCTGGTTGTTGTCATTAGTCCTCTGTATTTAGTCCGCGTTTCAGTTTGTTTCCCCAGTCCGGTCATTGTATTGTCCGTCTGCGTTTTGCCTGCCTTACCTGTAATTAAACCCCGTATTCCCCGATACCCTGACGTCTGCACCTTTGTCTCCGTTCCGTCCCCGCTGGGCACGACAATATTATTATAATTAAATGTATTAATGATTTATTATTAATATTAAAATAATAAGAAATCTTTATTTTTTATGTATTTTATTATATAATAATAATTACTGTTACTGTCTATCATTGTCTAAATGTATTTTTACTGTCTAAATATATGTATTCAGCTAGTGTAAACATGCACGATGCTATCACAGCGAATGCGAGGCTGAGACTGAAGCGTTACCCTTTGTTTCTGCTGAGAGATGTGCCGCGTACTCATTTCCCCGCGGGTACAAGTTATCTTAGGTTGGTGTTCATGGTTTGATCGAGTTCTAGGTAATTTTTTTTCGAACTGGTTGGTTCGACTTTTAAGAAATTCGAGTTATAATGAGTTCGAGAACTGAGGTACCACTGTACATATTCTTTTGTTGCCACCCACTGGCCACAGTACAGCATTACAAGACGCAGAAAAGCTCTTCTGTGAGGGAGTGACATTCCATATGAAACACTACTAAAAATGTTGGACTTGAATTTTTTGGATCTTTATAATGCAGAACAGAATGTAATTATTCAAGATAAGTTTAAATCCCACTAACCAGCCCAAGCATGTCCCGCAGCTCTGGATAACCAACTGCATAGCTTTACCCGCTAATCTTGTATGGTTTCTCTATTCAACACAGCACACATTCAGATGTCTAGCTGTAATGCGTGCGGTAATTTTGATCAAAACCAAATAATGACGGCCTGTTTTCCAAAGGAGGAAATTTAGTTCGCTTCTGCATCTATACCTAAGGAATGTATTAATGCATTCACAGAAATTACAAGGTAGCCTGTAGCTTACTGTTGTATTTCTGCATTTATTTACACTTGAAGCAGATTATTTTGTGAAAGGATTCGAATGGTCTGCAAATACTAAGCAAATGCATATTTAAACTATGACAAAATTGCCCCCTGCTACCAAATATTCAAAACACAGCCTATTCTCATTTGCTGAACACAACTTGGGGCACGTTTCCCAATAGCAACTATGTAAGTTGCTAACAAGACGTTTTGGGAAATGTACCCCAGGACAGCAAATAAAATACAAGCTTTAGTTTTGCACAGGCATGACAGGATGCTTTCCTTTATGTATATTTCACCATGCTGTCCCTTGACACACACACATTCAGGCGAGAAGTGCAGTGTGTAGAGGTCAGCCATTCACGCCGCATCCCAAAGAACTTTTTGGTTAAGGACACGACACTGATTTGACTATTCTGCCAACCGCACGATTTGACCAGGTGATCTTCTGATCAGTCCTAACCCACTGAGCCACAAGCCACCCAGATGCCTTCAAGAGCTCCATTTCTGAGTACTTATTTAAATGTACATCCTGCCATTAGTGTGCAGCTGTGCAAAATCGAGTTGGTATCTCTTAGCCAAACCCACTGTCCCTTATTCAGATAAACTTAACATCATTCACCTTCCAGAACCACTTAGCCAATGCACAAGCAGCCTGGACCTTGTGCTAGGAGGTGCAGGGTCACGAGGAAGGGTAAATAACATAGCAATTTAGAGGCAAGTGACTCATATGTGTTTGGGCTGAGGAAACCAGGACTAACCCACAAATGACACACAAAGAGCCAGCCATGGAATCAAAGCAGTAGCTATGGAAACCTGAAGACACCTGCTACTCACTGAGAAAAACCTGAAAAAGTGTAAACACCAACGCTTACAGAGTATTGTAACAAATATCCTAAATTACGAATTATCCTGAATTATGCAGTTATTATGATTTCCTGGAAAAGGTTCCATAGAAATAAGATATTATTTCCAACAGAGATGTACAACAACACTATTTATAGTCTGTTATATTACCACTTTGTCCTCACAAGAACTTATTTAGTAAGATATCTCCCATCCATATCCATCCATTAGCTGCTGTAGGATCATTTAACCACTTTTTGTACAGAATGATTCTTTTACAACCATTGAATTTCAGAAAATATACACTGTTCCTTGACAGAAGAAGGGCTATTTGGAAGAGCAGATCTAAACTAAAGGATAGTTGTAAAACCTTTTTAAATCTACCGTGTACTTACCTTAAGTTATGAGTCTAACAGTTACTGCATAAAATATTCAGACTGGATTCATTTTGGCATTGTACTGCTTGCACCTTGCATCGAGTTTGAAAATAATAAAATAATGTTTGGAAAATATTTCTTCAGTCAGCATTCCTTACGCTGTTATTAAAATATTTTTGTATTACATTTAAGGATAACGGTTAAGAAGTGAAAAAAACTTTTTTTTATAATATAAAATTTAATAATGGCAATATGTATTGTATAGTTGCCTGAGGCTTGCAATAATTTGACAGAAAAACAGCAATAATGGCTAAGGTCCTTCCGGAAGTAATCAACGGCAATTCTGCATACCTAGTTTAATAAATTCATTCGGTCTCGATTTTGGTTAAAATTTCCCTTAATGTAGTAATTCCTATGTCGTGTTACGTGACATCAAAATTGTCAATACAACTCCACGTCATATTTCATTAAAAACGTCTATGGGTATGATAAATATGTGCACGTGCTATAACATGAAAGCGGCCCCGGTTCAGCGATCCGTCCGCGCGAAGTAGCCGCCGCCCAATCAGAGGCGCTCAGGCCGTCGCTCTGCCGCCATGTTGGCGGAACATAATCCTGCGGACACGCTGCGTTTATTCCCTGGCCGAAGGGGCTTCGGCTGTCCGGCGGCAATCGGAGACGACCGGCTGAAAGCGGAGACGGCTGCGGGGCGGCTGTAAAACAGCTGTTACCACCCAGACACTAAGTACAGCTGTTAGAAGGAGGCGAGTGTTTTTTTATGGTAATCTACCTGAATGATGGCTGCACGGCTGCTGTGAAAACTTCATGAAAAAAAGAATAAAGAAAAAACAATAGCAAGATAGTATTTGCAGCGTAAGGAAGAATGGAGCTGTTGGCATTTTTGAATTTGGACGAACTTGCCCTGGCCATGTCGCAGATGTCTATGTATCCGCTGTTTGAATCGGCACATTATATCGTGTCAGTCATGTCTCTGAAGGAACAGCCAGGTAAGCCACCGTAAGCACATTACAGTTATTATGCAACATACTTGGTCAGGTTATGGTCGTTGATTATCTATGATTCTTGTGTATTTTTTGCATTTGCATGACTGAATTAAGAGAGATGCTGATTGTCTGACTAATGATAGTTGCAGCAATCATGCAATTTAAGTTTCCCCAGGCGTATATGATATATTAGACTTCATATGGGGCATTTGTTAAACTACGAATCCACATCACTTTGTTGTAAAATCGCTAAAAGTTTCTATTACTGCAGTTACAGTACAGTTAAAGTGTCATGTCAGCTAGCTCATTTGCAGAAATGTTTTGTTATTTAAAAGAGCTGCCAGTGAAACAAAACATTACTAAAAATGAATTATTATTAAAGTGCACTGCAGCGGACTGGTTCTTGTTGTAATGGTTAGCAGCAGTCCATTAGCTTTTGCTTGATCTGGCCCTTTTCCTTTCAGCACCTGCGGTCTTCAAGGTAGTTTTCACATGTACAGTTCAGAATTGTGTATTCTTTTCTACAAACTAAGTTCTGATTATTAAAAAAATCTCATGAGATCGACATGGTCTGACGATTGTTTTTTTCTCCCTAAATATTATATTTTCACAGCAACTTAAAACCGTTTAGAAAAAATTGCCTTAGATCGACGTGACTCAATTAGTGCTTTTTTCCCTTAAGTAATGTAATTATCTGACTCTTGTTGTGTCTTATGTGGTAAAACTGCCTTGTCATAGCCTAGTCTTTAACATAAATTATAGGGATGGGCCTATCCACATTTATTCAATTCCGATCCCACCGCGATACACAACTGGGAATACCG
Organism: Paramormyrops kingsleyae; assembly: GCF_048594095.1. Taxonomy (NCBI): domain Eukaryota; kingdom Metazoa; phylum Chordata; class Actinopteri; order Osteoglossiformes; family Mormyridae; genus Paramormyrops; species Paramormyrops kingsleyae. The sequence goes on from NC_132803.1 coordinate 24,890,542, forward strand.
ATACAACAAAAACCTTTTACTTAAACACACACACACACACACACACACACACACATATATCTATATATCTATATATATATATCTATATATATGTGTGTGTGTGTAAAAAGATTTGCATGCACACATATTTAATATATACGCATACATATATTTTTTATACTTTATATATTTTATATTATTAGCACATCCAAATGAAAGGATGTATGCCACAAAATCTTTAATTAGGCTACTAGAAACATACATAACGTTCCACCTCGTTTGTATGTCTTGTTTTACGCGTTTTTGCGGCATTTGCAGTTCAATTTGAATCTTTTCCAAGAGAATATACAAAGTGGCGAATGCTTAAAATGGCCCCAATTTTTTCTCCCTTTTCTTATTAGCCTATTCACGTTTTCTCGCACGAGTGCATGCGCTTTGTTTGTGGGATTTTCCACTAAACTCTACTTCCACCTCTCAAAACTGTTTTTGCAAAGATGACAAATCATTGTGCTACTAGCTGTTGTTAAAATCGTAAAATACCTCCTCATCTCTACCCTCTGTTCTTACGCACCTCCTTCGGCAAAGGCTATGCGCATGACGTCATAGCGGACTGAAGTTACTGCGCTCACACCCACCGAGCGGCAAAATAACTGAGTTGTTCATCAGTGTTCAGCTTGAATGCCGAAAAAACATATCTAAAATGGTAAAGAGCTGTCGTGTGATTGATTGTACAAATCAATTAAACAAGATATAAGAGTTATCGTTTTATGGACTGGCGAAACGAAATAAATAATTTGACTTGGATCGGTCACATATCAGATCGATGCACCTCTAATAAAATCCGTTTTTCCAGAGTTTTCTGTATCTTATGTTAGTATATACTTTTCTAGTACAAGCATATGGTCACAGATTGAGGGGGACATCCATGACCTTGATTGATATTATTTTTCATTGGGAGAGTCAGCGTGGAGGACGATACACTCAGCTGAAGTGTCACAGTCATTCGGATAATGATGGTGGCAGCAGGTGGATATTTATTGCACATTTGACCTTTCGCCGCAAACCGCTCATTGTCATGCCGTTTGCAGCAGCTCGGCTGAAAGCTGTTTTAGAGACACTACAATAGCGTGCATTGTTTGTTGATCATTGTGTGGCTCTTTCAAGCTAACCTACTGTAGCTTGTATCCAATATTCCGTTACATTAGGGCTATTTTAAGACAGAGGCAATGGGAGCTTCGCCTTTTTGCCCTTGGCAAAGAAAGATACGGAGAACCATAGGTAGATATTTTATTATGCGATATACGCTCAAATAGAAGTAATTTTCTTAAATTATTTTACAACTGTAGTACAGTATTAGGTTGTAATATTTTCTTTACAAAACTTGATTCCGTTGAACTAAATTGTACTCCGTTCCTTGGTAATGCACAAGTTAAACTGTATATATATCAGCTATATATTTATTTTATAATTTTATATTTAATATATTTTTACGCTATCGTTTTTTTTTTTTAAATAAATCTAGTAAGTTTCTTTCCGTTTATGTGTTTTTTATATTTTGATTTGTTTATAATAATGTATTTAATGATGTTGATAATGACGATGGAAATAATCGTAGAGCCTTTCGAGATATTCTGCACATGAATATTTTACTTTAGGAGTTCAACCTGAGAGCCTTGCATCAGTAGCCTTCAACTTTGAATCTTCCACTACAAGCTAATTGTACCTCACAGTCCCACTAAAAGTAATTTCACACAAAATCCTCCCATTTCAGAGAAGTTTAATAGACCGTGATATGTTAATCTAGCAGTGCACATTAAATACATAATTGAAGGTATTGCAGTCTACGGAGGAGAGTAATGGACTAAATCTTCATTTTAGCCCATTCTTTACTGCTGCAGTATGGTGTGATATATTTGTTTTTGTTACCTGGTGTGTAATTAGATTATTAGAGTGTTTTTATATATTCAGAATATTATAAGTCTCTCATTTGTTAAGGTAGATTGTGACTCAGTACTTTGTTTTTGGTCTAAAATAAATACAGATAACTAAATGTATACATTAATGAATGTACAGTGAATCACCTGAAGCGGTCCTTATAATTAATGTTTTTAATAAAAAATATGAACCAAGATATGAGAATAAGCACTGCTACACAGCAATAATTCACTTTAGATCTGAAATATCTTCAACAAAGGCAGATGGCCACAAACTTCTTGTATGTTTCTGTCTCTGTTTTCCCAGAAACCTTTGCATTTTATGACTAGTGCTTCTGGTCACATGCCAAGTGGTCACATGACTTGGCAGTATTGATTATGCTCTTTCTCCAGACCAGTTTCCAACAGTGATCTCCATATGTAGAAGTGCAGACCAGCCTGGAGCCTCAATGTGACCAGGCTTTCACTTCTCCAGTTCCCTCTGGCTTCTGCAGGTGGATGCTGTTTGGGACTCCCTGAAAAAGCTGCATAGGACAAATGCTTACAGAGAATAAATGGATAATGTAATGGAGCACAGTGTCCATTTTTACCATATATTGTTTTAAGGTCAACATTTATCGACTCATTCTTATTAGGTGAAGATACATAGGGCAACTTTTTGAGCAATGTTGCCAGGCAATGGCCAACCAGGTGAGACAAAGGGTAACTCATCTGGATCTGGATGATCGCAAAATTTGACCACTTTCAATTTTCAAGTTGACATTTTTGTTGGCCAAAATCATTGGGAATGGGTCCGAGCAACATCTGTCAGCAACGCTGCCTAGCAAGTTGCCCTGTGTACCGTCACCCTCAGAGTTGCATGATCTGTGTCTGTGTTTCTTTGTTCAAGCCTGTAAATTCAAATATTTACTTTTTATTTTTGATGTTCCCTGGTGTCCCAAAACTTAGTTCTGCGAATTAGTAAAGTTTGCTTTACTTCTTCAGTAATGTCATAGCCTATTTTAAATACATGTTCAGCTGTAAAGTCTATTCTTCCTAGATTATTTACTGTCATTATAATGAAACCTAAGAAAGAGAAAATAATTGTTAGTGACCTATACACCATATCCCAAAATGAACAGTGCAATTGGCCATCAGCTGCATAAAGATAACGCCAGTGAAAGATGAAGACAGTTGGATTTTATAAGCTTATGAATATTTTGCTTAATAAAAATTAATTTGTCATTGTATTTAAATATATGAAGACAGAAGACAAAGTCGGAGGTATAGCATAAACGATATACATTTATATTTTTGCTGCACATTAATAACGTTTCATCTGAAATTTCATCAGAAATGTTAATGATTTGTGAGAATACAAACTGAATGTGTGTATATGTACATATATGTTTGCAAACATGTACTTTTATTTTGTCTATTTTGTATGTGTACTTTGAATCCTGAAAAGTGTTTCAAATGTATTGGATAACATTTTACTTTGCTTGTAAAATTGTTGTGGCCTTTGCAATTAATTGTGAGTAATGTATGTGTACCTGCCCTCATGTGCCTTAGTATCAGTATAGTGGTAATTTTTTTATATGTTCATTCCTTTAATACACTGCAGTAGACATGTATCGAGTACTGCTTTACTTTTAGTAATATACTGATACTGGTAGAGTACTGGACATGATATTGGATACAGTCGTAAGGAAAAAAGTATGTGAAACTAGGATTCCTGCACGAATTTCTTCTAAAATGTGATTTGATCTTCATCTAAATCATAATATGTCTGAAATAATTCATTATTTAAGAAACCAAAGCAAAACATTTTATATTGCCATATTTGAAATTAAGAGATTTCGCAGGACAAAGAGTTGTTGGAGCTCGTAAGATTATGAAAAGGTTACAACAGAACTGGCAGAGATTCAGGTCTCTGTCAGTCCACAGTCAGGCAAATAGTTTACAAAAGGAAGAAGTTCAGGAGTGCTGAGTCTTCCTGCTAGTGGGTGTAGGGTAAAGATCAGTGCCAGTGCATGCAGTGGAAATCTCAAGCAAGTGACAAAAAACAAGACAGTGACAGCTAATCTGCTGCTATGTCTTATACTTGATGACACGTCTCTTTATGGGCTTTTCGTAAGAAAACGCTGAAGAGTAGAGTTTGTGGGAGGTTACCACCAAGGAAAATGATGTTCTCCAAAACAGAATCCAGAATATTGTCATGACCTCAATCCCACTGAAATGTTGTGACATGACCTGAAGCAGGCCATTGAAGCATGACTTCCCAAAAATATACAAGAACTGGAATAGTTTTGTGGTGAATAAAGGGCCACAATACTTCCTAAACAGCCAATGGGTTTGAGTGGCAGCTACACAAAGCATTTGGTTGAGCTTATTACCAATAAAGTTCCACTAGTTACTAAATGTAAGGGTTGATATTCTTTTTCCATCAGTGGTCTTGTTTGCTTAATCTCTTCGTTCAGTAACATATGTGAAATGGCAGGTGTATTGTTTGTTAAGTAAGGCTGTATTATTATGACTTAAATGAAGATCACCTTACTTTTTAGGAACATTCAGAAATCCAGCTAATTCCACAAACTTTTTCTCTTATACCAAGAGCTGTTTTGTAGTCATTGTATTCACTGGTTTGTCTGTAAACAAATTAATTGAAGTACTTTGTTAAAAAGAGTGAATGGATTTCAATATTAAGACTTTAATTTAATACATCTCTGATTATTAATACATTGCTTTTAACGATATTTCAGGTTATGGCTTCTGCTAGACAGGTATGTTATATGTTCTCCCACTCAGTCCCTCCTGTACGATGTTTTCATTGTCACTGATTCTTTTACAGAATATAGCTTTTGTCCATTGTCAGATGCATGCTTTATACAAGTGTTTGTGGCACTGAGAAGTTTATGTCAAACTTCTCCTGTCATCACAGAGTTTAGTTTTAAAAAAAGCTTTAATAAAGAACAGTATCTTTGACATATACTTGAATATTGGACATATACTTGATTTGCAAGTCACAGCAAGTTTTTTTTATTGTTGCTTTAAATTATTTTAAATAAGTAAAACAGTGTGATGCAGAATTTGCTTATTCATTCATTATTTTTTCTTTTCGGATTGGTGGTTCTGTGGCAGTATCCATCCGCAGTGTCTACTGCACCTATACTGTGTTTGATGTTATTAATGTTACTGTGTTGCCTGATCCGTTTATCATACAAATGTTGATTGTAACAGAAAATGGCAAAAAAACAGAATGTCATACGTTATTTTTATGCAGCTGGAATACAACAGTATTCATGATGGAGCATTGAGTATTATGGAAATCACAACTGCGACATATATATAATGAGTGTTATAAAATGAATCCTTGAATCGCATGTTGATGTGCTTTTATTCTTTTTTTTTAATCTTCTAAGTGATTGTACAATAATAATTCTTTTCAGATGTTTAATTTTTTGTATGAAATTGCCAAGCACCAATTTTTGATCAGTGAGTGAATTTTAGATATAAATATAGATGGATGGGGTGACTCACTCTGCCTTGGATTTTCATTTTGTTTTCGTCACTTTGATTTAGTGACGGAGAAATAAGGCTTTGAAACACCGTGGGTGGGGCTTTTACTAATATCATTATATTAATTAAATTCAATTATGTTATTAAAATAATTTTCCTACTTGTTGGTGGAAATTGGCAAAGCAAAGTAAACCATCCGACTGAGAGCTTTCTAACCTAATTTCTGTATTACACTAGTAACGTAGGGGTTTAAGTTAAGTATGGGGATGGCAGTGTGGCAGCTGTATATTTACATATTGCCTTAATGCAAAGTGGCAGAGTATTTTATTGTGGCTTGTTCTTTGGAGATAACACATCTCTTTTGTATTGGCACAATGAGGCCGTGTGTCTGTGTGAAAGAAATTCATGCAACCCCAACACTATAGTGTTCATGCAACCCCACACGGCAACATATGTGAAGGCGATGTATGTGATTTAGGTTTAAAACACTTTAGGTTTAAAAAGAAAAATCTCCGTTGTGTTTGCTAATGTATTTCTGGACATTTTCAATGAAAAATTATTTCAGCCATGACACAACTTTAGGTTGTGGTTAGCTGCTTTACACTATAGTAAATAGGTCCAAGCTATAGAAGTATTTACTTCTCAGCTAGACATACATAGTGTAATATGTTAAATATTAAGTTAAATAATTAACTCAATATATTATAAACTGAGTGATAGAAAATGATGCATAATTAGAAAATAATCACTGGCAGTTAGTACTACTGTATGTATAAAAGAAAACAAAAAGGAATGATGTGCTTTCTGTGTGTATGTAGTAAACCAAAGCTGCACTTTCATTCCTGATATTTTGAGCTGGATCTCTATATTCATATTCTTTAAGAGCAGTATTCCCCCCCCCCACCCCCATGTTTTTTATTCTTTTTTATTATGCTTCTCTGTAGAAAAATAATTGATTACATTATTTGTACGCATACATGCATACTGGATTTACTCAGCATTTGTGTGTAATATGTGGTGCTTTGACTAAACCTTTACTTGATTCTTATTTGACAGCTTAAGGCTCATTTTCGTCTGCTTTTTAATATCCACCACAAATGAATGAATTACTTTTAATATTTCTGGAAGCATTATCCTTGAAACTCTTTAGAAGACCACAAAAACAGCTGCACTCTGGTTTACTCAGTAATTACTAAAGTCATACTAAACTTATTTGTATGAATTGTCTGTTTGATTCTGTACTGGATGAATGATGGATGTATTAATTGTATTAAGTAAAATTTTAAGATTAAATAAAATATGACACCTGGAGGGTACTTAAAGTCCCCTACAAAACATTGGCGACTATAATTGTTGAGTATGTCAGAATCACTAGCTGTGCGAGCCAGTTGCTATTCGTTATGGTGAATGGCCTTTGCATGCATTGGATGATGGGTGTTATTAAAGCTGATTGAGGTAGCGATGCTCATGACTGACACAGCGGCCGCTTGCTTACAGGGGCAGTGGAGGTGGCATGTCGCAGCCCCGTTGCATGCTGGGTCAGCTCCATGCTCTACTGCTTCGGAGGGGCCATTCTCTCTGCAGTGCTGCTCGCAGAACCACCTGTAGAACCATTTTCTAACAACAGCCATGTGTTGGTGGCCTCCCTGATCTGGTACTCTGCTTTATCTCTATTTATTGTAATCAGCTTGCATTACAGAATTCAAATAGGACACTTTACTATTGGGGCAGAATTATTTAGTAGCCAAGCAAAAAATTTGTGCGTAACAATAATGTGTTTCTTAATATTTGACTCAGAACAGCTCTCTCTTAATGAAAGTACGTCTAACTCAGGCACAGAGAAACGTTAAACCTCTAGCTTGACAAAATACAAGGTGGCTGTTTGACTATTGTATTCTTTACATTTACAGAAGAGAACCTATTTACATTAGTAAATATTTGCTAAGGTAAAATAATAAGGTTTCTGTATCTGTTCCTGTTTTCATATAGTTAATGGATTTAATTATATTAAATTTGTACTGTCATGCTGGTTACCATGGTTATATTATGGCTATATTATGGCCATGCTTCTGATTGGAATAGCTGAATTGAGCTATTTTAGTTGTCAGCCTGAATTTCAGGCCCTTCAAATGTTAATTTTATGAGAATGTTCATGAAATGGCACCACCTACTGATACAGTCTTAAAAGATGTACTATTATACTTAAAATTTAAAATAAATTTTCCATTTATTCTTGTATGTAAAGAGCCCCATTAGCAGTTATTCATCTCTTTCTTTTTGGTTTTTCAGGTACTTGATGTTCTACTGCCCCCAGGATCTAATCTACAGCTGTACTTCCCTCCTACCTGTGCGATTAGTTTTGTCTGGGATGAAGGAGGTCACTCGTACATGGAAGGTTCTGGGAGGGGTTGTACAAGCCCAGAAGAAGTATCAGAATAGCTTGCTAGTAATGATTGTGGTTGGCTGGGCCAAAGGTATGAATACTACAATGTACTACATTATTGGTATATGTACAACGGTGTGCTACATTATTTGTATGTGTACTGCAGTACACTACGTTGTTCTCTGATATGTAACACTGCTTCAGTACCGTTTGCCACCAGTGTGATGGCATTCAAATTGTTATTTGGAGTATTATTGAAGCAAATTTGCTTGCATGAAGATATGAAGTTGTCACGCCCCGCTCCGTCCACTCCCGATGTGTGCCACGCCCACCTCACTACCTCCTGTTTTCGCCCTGATTGTTCTCACCTGTGGCTCGTTCTCCGTGGCATGTCTTGTGTATTTAGTCTTCGTCTGAGTCTGGCTTCACCAGACTCACCATTGATGTTGCCTGTCGTGCTTCCCCGGTCCTGTTTTCCCAATAAATCCCCGTTTGTTCCGTACGTCCTGGCTCCGATCGCTTGCTTTCCTGCTCGCTTGCCCGCGATCGTAACAGAAGTATTATGAAGACTTTATTTTATTTATTATTATCAATGATTATCTAGCAGGAAAAAGTGATTTTGAATAAAGAACCTTATTATATATACTTTTAAAAAAAGTGAATTTAGGTTTAAGACTGAAAATGAAATTGAAATAAATATTTTTTCTTAAAATCTTTGTGGGGGTGGCATGGCGGTGCAGTGGTTAGCACTGTTGCCTCGCACCTCTGGGACCTGGGTTCGAGTCTCCGCCTGGGTCACATGTGTGTGGAGTTTGCATGTTCTCCCTGTGTCGTCGTGGGGTTTCCTCTGGGTACTCCGGTTTCCCCCCACAGTCCAAAGACATACTGAGGCTAATTGGCGTTGCTAAATTGCCCCTTAGGTGTGCATGTGTGAGTGAATTGCCCTGCAATGGGCTAGTCCCCCATCCAGGATTGTTCTCTGCCTCATGCCCATTGCTTCCAGGATAGGCTCCAAACCCCCCACAACCCAGTAGGATAAGCTGGTTGGACAATGGATGGATGAAAATCTTTGTATGTCCCAATGTGGGCAGTGAACAAACACAGGTAGCAGGTGAGGTGTAGGTGACCCCATCTCTGCTGTCTTCCTCCATTTCCAGGGTCAGGCCATGGGCTGATCAGTAACTTTGAGCAGTTGGTTCGTGGAGTATGGAGGCCTGAGACCAATGAGCTTCTCAAAATGTCATAGTAAGTCAGTTATAAAAACAAACCTATAACCTTAAACGCAAGCGACAATAAAAATATGTTCAGTAATTCACTATATTTTATCAGTACCTATAAAGTTCGCTAACATGCATTGTTTACATTTGCATCTGTTTAGATTTGTTAATTTAGCAAATGCTTTTGTCCAAAGCATGGTACAAGTGAAGCAAATACAACATTGATTAAATGTAAAACATTTTTACTTCAATCTGAACTCAAGCAATTTACCATTTCTGAACCATTATCCTGTTTTTATCTTGTCAAAATTCAATCGTAAAATTTTACAATAACATAGTATTTAGATACTAATTTGGATTATTGTGTATTTACGCATATTACTTGCATATTTACATATTTTGCGTAATGGTACTTGTATAGATCTGCAGAATCGAGTAATTCATTATTTATTATATCAGCTGTATTATGTACAGTAGGGATGTCCTGATCCACTTTTTTGCTCTCCAATCAATTCAATATTTTTATCTGCCAATTTGGATTAAATCTTTTAATAAATATTTGAGTATACATACACATACAGTAGCTGGCGGTGCATTCATCTGAGTAAGCTTCACAGTATTAATTTGTTTATGATGTTTCTGCAAGCGCCTAATTAGATTTGTTGTATTTACAAAGCTCAATTGCTGCCTCCTCTCGAAAGGATGCCATTGCAAACATTTCTGGTGGCTATTGGGCTGCTTTGAGTTTTCAATTTGAAGAATTTCCACACGGCTGACATTGCAATGGTTTGTAGTTTCAAGCCGCAGACATGCTAGTGACGGAACTTTACAATCTGTGAAACTGACGTGAACTATGCGGACGTGGGAAATTAAACAGATCGGGCTTTAGATTGGGCTGCTGTAGTCGATAATAGCAATTAAAAAATTCATTGATCAGCCCTGATTCCAATCTTTTATATTTGCTCTGGCCATCAGTTGTATTATGATTTAGTGAGGGGAATGCATTCACCAGTTAAGGAAAAAAACAAACATATAAGGATATTTGTGGCTACAGTATATAATTAAAGATTTCTGTGGTGCTAAATAAACATGCCATGATTAGTTGCGTTTTCCTCTGTTATTTGTCATTCTCAAAAAGTTTGAAAAATCACTATATCTGCATGGTAATTAAAAATATAGCTGAATACATTTGATTCTTGTGAAAGCAAGGCTGACTTTTGTGTCTTTGCGTCTGCAGTGCCACTAAGGTCACCTTGATAGGAGCCATCGTCTTCTCAATGCAGCAGAGTCACATCCTCCCAGTGCAAAAGCATCAGCTGATGTTTCTCTATACCCTCTTCCTGGTCATCAACAAGGTCAGTCACCTCTGCCCATAGGTGAGGTTCACAGCTCTTACGCTACAGCTCTCAATACTTCCTATTGCATTTAGACTCTGTTCAGTTACTGTAGTGATCTAACAGGCATATGTCCATGTAGGTATATACTATTTTTAAAATAAAAGCAAGGTCAGAAAATTCTTCTCAATGAAACACTTTTTAGTAAATATCTGCAATCTGCAAGAATGTTACGATTTTAAGCATTGCGTTTACATTTTACAAAAATATCTCTTCAACAGCACAGCAGAGAAAAACATTCACATCATGCATCACCTCTGGAACACACACACACACACACACACGCACACACACACACATATTATATATATATATATATATAAAAACAGAAGGCTAACCGTTTCTTTTTATTAGAAATATATGAAAAATATGAATAATAACTTTGTGATGCAAAAGTTCTTAAGTAGTGCCAAATAAAACAGTACACAGCAAGTCAATAATCTGGTTTAGTTTATTATATGTCTAAGATAGATAGAACTATTATGATAACTATCAATTCAATTCAATTCAATTCAATTCAATTCAGATTCATTTAAAAAGTGCATTTTCCCTGCCCAAAGCCCCCAGTGAGCAACCCAGTGGGGACAGTGGCAAGAAAAATCTATTGGGAGGAACCAGACTCAAAGGGGGAGCCCATCCTCTTAGGGCTGGCAAAGGATTTCTGGGATTTTGGATCCAGTAACTTCTAAATATCTGTATTTGCAAGAAATATATATCCAATAAAAAATGCTAGATTGCCCATTTTACGTGTGTGGTGCCTGGTTTCACGCCTCTGCTGGCTCTGTTCCCACGTATCTGTACTTGTTAAATGATGGATAAATAACCGTAATTGATCCTGTTGATTGTTCTTGTTTGAGCGCCTATTGCTCCCGCATATTGCCTCTGTAGTCACCGCTGAGAAACAAGCGTAAACATGGACAAGCAGGCAGACACACGCAGAGGCACAAGACCGGAGATGAATCTCGTGCCTTTCACACTGGGCCACTGTTATATTTCCAGCATATACCGAGGATGCTGTCGCAGTCAAAAGTCTTTCTTCATTATGGGTGATTTACTTGGTCTGAGTTTCTTCCCCTTGTACCTTTCACTAGGTGAGGATGATGTTGACTGCTCCGTCTTTCCCGTTCGCCCCTGTGGAGACGGCCATTTATCGTGTGCTCTTCGGGATGGAGTCGACACATTCCCCCTCCGCAAATGAGGCCGATGTGTCTGTCACGTCGCCCTCGGAGACCTGTACTGCAGCCGCAGAGGCCATCAAACCTGCCTCTCCGAGGCACAATGGCTCTGTGTGCTGCGACGCGGAACAAAACGCAGCCCCTTCTGCGGAAGCGGACGTAGACTGTTCACTGAAACTGGCGGCCAGGGATGATCAACAGACAGCTGCAGAGCGGATAAGGACTGATTAATGAACACCCTGCGCAACTTTTTCCATGTTCTCCTTAATGCAAGCTGAATGTAGCATGATTCATTATATGAGCGGTATATTTTCATATTTATTGAGGTTGATAGTCATTTTCTAAACAATGTCACTGGTTTTCAGGTGTTTTTATTACAATATGACATGCAGAACTGGGAATGTCTTGTGGCAGGTTTTTATCTGGTAGTTTTGTTATTTAATCACATAATTTTAATAAATTTTAAAATACTACATATTTTACATTTGTTCAGGAAAGAGGTAAACCTCCATTCTCTTACATTTGTTATATGTAATAGAAAAAGACGTTTCACTTTAATTTTTGCTCCTGGTTAATTGTACTTATCCTAGCTCATTTTTAAAGGGGACCTCACCAATGAATGTGGAAGCATTTTGTGCTCTCTCTATTAAATATTTCCAAAAAAGTACTACGTCGCTGAGAAAATATTTAATATCGTAATGTGTTAGGGTTGAATGGGGATTTTCTGGTCTGTGTGCAAATGAATATCTATTGAATTCCTTCCTGTTATCTTTGGAATAGTAAAAACTGCGGGTAGGGATTTTAGAAGTCCGATCCAGCACTACTCTGCACATCAGTCATGTAGTCATATCAACAAAGAACAAACAAGTTCCTCCTTGCTTTTGGCATCTAGCCAACAATTACACAAAATATCATATGTAGTGAACTCCAGTCAAGTGTTAAGAACTTGCCATGAATACGAGCATGGTGGCATATAAATGTTGAATACAAATGTTGCTTCCACAGTTTACCCACTAGTCATTGATATTTAGCATGTAATATTTCTCGCTTGTGATTTTAAATGTAGCTAGGAGCCTACAAAGGGCAGCATGGTAGGCAGGACGTGTCACACCTCCAGGGATGAGGGGTCATGCTATTCATATAAGAACATAAGAAATGTACAATTCCGCTACACTGGCAGGAAGACTATTCCATACTCTAACTACACGCTGTGTAAAGAAGTGCTTCCTCAAATTCGTTTTCAAATGTTCTCCCACTAATTGTGTGTGTTTCTTCCTACCGGTCCAAAGATGCACAGGTGTGTGTGTGTGTGTGTGGGGGGGGGGGGAGTTATGTATTATGGGGACATTTGTGATTATAAACCTGTTATTTTGATGTTGTTGGGACCATTTTTTCAGTCCCCACAGGAATAACCTCAATTTTACAAAAATCTGTGATTGCAATCAAAAAATAGAAAAAGCCAAAAGTCTTGTATTTTGTTTGGTTACTTGTAATTAAGGTTAGGGATGGGTGGGTAAAGGTTGTCATACGGTTATGGTTAGGGTTATCTTAAATATCGTTTCCTGGAGTATAATTAATGCTTGAACGTTTTGAATACTTTCCCTCCATCCATTTTCTGTAACCACTTGTCCTATTCAAGGTCACAGGAGGTCCAGAGCCTATTGTGAGTGCAAGGCAGGGAACAACCCAGGATGGGGGATCAATCCATCGCAGGGCACAAACACACACCATTCACAGCACACAAGCACACCTATGGGTAACTCCAATGAACCTCAGTATGTTTTTGGACTGGGGGGGCAGAGCATCTGAAGGAAGCCCCACAGTGACATGGGGAGAACCTACACACACGGAGCCATGTTGGAGACTTGAATCCAGGTCCCAGAGGTGTGAGGCGACAGCGCAAACACTGCACCACAGTGCCGCCCCTTTTATATAACTTATAATATGAATATTTTTAATAAAATGTATAATATAACAAAGTTCTCAGGCTCTGAATACTGCAATGCACTTTGGTTCCATCCAGCAGATCATGATTTATCTCTGCAGCTACATGCTGTCTTTTCAGGCTCAGGCTGGATTCATTAGTTGAAGCATCGAGCTTTATAACAGATCTGTCCCTGTTTGCTTCCTCCCAGCTGTCAGTGATTAGGATAGACTTTCCTATGCAGTATGGGATTATTCCATACTCTGACTGTAGTAGAAACTCTGATAAAAAGTCAAAACAAATATGGCACCAGCTAGATTAATGTGATTTCTCCCATAAATGGCAGCACCCAGAGTTACCCCATAAACAAGCAAAAATCGTAATGCACATTGTCAGGTTTGAATAACACGATGAGGTAAAGCAACATACTCTTTTTTCGGTCAGGTAATAAATTTTTTAGCTGCAAAATGTCACCCCTATCAAGCGAATTAGAAATAAATCACATTCACTATGATCCGTCCTGTATTTATGTCTGTCTTTTTGATTCTCCTCTACCCTGTCCTGCTAGTCAGATAATTGCATGGGACCATAGCACTTGAACTGCTCTTTTTCTTCATCCGTCTGTCTCCTCTTCCTCAGTAGTCTGCATAGTTACACCACAATCGCAATGCTAGTGATGGTGATTATGGTATAAGACAGGCCCTGTTGTGTTCCAGCTCAAAATATAATATGGGGAAGTGGCTGTTTTCAACCCTTGAACAAAGTATCACAGCCGGTGGAGAGACAGCACTTCTCTGCTATATCTGGTGTATGATGTTATCCATGTAGCCGCTTATCAAAGAGAGGATGGAGGTTCATCTCTTTCCTGGACAAATGCTATGTTTCACCCTAAAGTCAACGAGATCCTCTCCCAGAACTTTACTCATTAATGATTCAGCTTCTGGGTTATTATCACCTCCATCCATCCATTTTCTGTAAGTACTTGTTGTAATCAAGGTCATGGGGGGGTAACTATAGGAAGGAACCCCATGATGATGTGGGGAGGACTTGCAAACTTCACACACGGAACCCTGGCAGATACTTGAACCCTAGTCGAGGACCTATGAGGCAACACATTCACTAGCAGTGCCAGCCACTGGACCACTGCACCGCCCTTATTAATGTGTATGAATAATAATTTAAAAAACAAGCTCAACAAGTTCTTAATCCTTGTACTAAAACATGTGCCAAGCAAGTCAGAAAACTTTGTTTTGCTGAAAATCTGTCCCTCTCCAAGACGGCTGGAAGTACGAGTTTTTCAGACCTCTTCATTTAAATTCAGTTATTACATTATCTGTCTGTCCCTTGTAACTATTATTTGGACGTTTAGAAGCTGTCCTTTCAATCCCCCACGATTCTGAAAGAACCTTGCATGACTAGTAATATTGAGGAATGAAATATAAAATCAGTAGAATCAGTTTTTTGCCTCAGGTCTTGCGGACACATCTTACCAAAAGTTTTTACTAATAATATCACTGCAGTTCCTCGACTTTGCGCTCCAAAAATTCAGACACAAAAATACTTTGGAGACTTCAAACCGACTCCCTTGTAAATTGCGGGCTATTTCTTTCCGATTATTCAGTGATGAAGCCATTGAAGCTGGTGCTTAGATGAAGCAGGGACAGACTGGTTGCTAACAACCACTATAAGCTCAGTGAGGGAACCCATCATGACATTTCCCATCTTTGTCAAACCGGCTTCTTTTGCCAATTTAATGGCCTAGATCAAAAATCAGATCAGATCCCTTAAATCACCCACCTTTCCAGCCTGGATCTTCCAGGCCAATGAAACTAAATGAACAGCAGAAAATGAACCTATTTATGATATCCTGATTAAGCTATGACTTGTTGAGTTATGATTATGGTCATTCTGTGAGCCAAATGCTGATATTTTTTTGACATTTTCTGGTATTTGTACAGTAAAGGTATGCCAGATTAGCATTGCGCAACGTTGTAGCATTCATCCGCATATAGATAGGCAATGTCACTGTGCTGGCCTTGCTGTAAGCAAGTCATGGCTTTATACTGCCTGATACTGCTGATAAGGCAGGAATTAACTAGTCAGCAGAAGTAAGGAAAGTATAACTGAATCCAGCAAACCATCGCAACCACTAGTATATGAATCCAAGCGTCACAGTTACTTCACTAAAAGGGTATTATTTCCTCCTGCTCTGAGAAGAGCGGGACAAGCCGGCTGCCCTGATTTTTTGGGTTGTTTTCATGTTGGTGCATCATGACACTTATCATCTCAGAGGAGGAGAATATTAAAAACTATTTCCAGATGCATCACTTAATTATTCTCATCTAAAGTCATCCATCCAGTAATATAAAGCAAAAAAACACTGGTGGATGTTACTACAGTAACAAAAAGAGCACAAAATATGAAGTAACAGGTAATGGTGCCTGAGGAACTAGAGAACTTCACCACACTGCTGACCAGGCAATGACATCATTAATTGAGCAACTGGCATAAAGCAAGGATGATAACTTAACGTATATGGTTTTCTGCATGATTTTTAAATTCATTACTTAGGCAGATTTATCATGTACAATGATCTATACATCACAAGCACAAGCATAAACATAACAATCACCACTGTACTCTGTTCTGAGCAAGAAGTATTTACCTAATAATGATCCACACGAGGGCTGTAATGGGAGGTAAGATTAAACAAACCACTGGGAGAGAACGAGGGGGAATGGATGCGGGGCATGACAATAGGGGTATAGAGAGTGAGCGGGAATGAAGCCAGCACAATATAGAGGGCAACGGAAAAATCAAAAGGGACTCTTTGACAAGGAAGATGTAATAAAAACAAATAGAGGAGAGCCTGAAATGTGTAGACAGTATGGTTTCAATCGAGTCAGTACAGGGAAGAGATGTTATGTTACCATTTTCCCAGATGTCAGTTAAATATAGACTTTACGAGTGATGTTTCAAATATGACAGATTGGAGGCCAAATCGGCAAAGCTTGGCTGGATGCATATTGAGTCTTTTTTAACTGCTCATGCGGTGCAGGGTCATGGGGGGCCTGCTCTCGATCCCGGGCAGCACAGGGCAGAAGGCTGGAGAACATCTTGGACCTGATTCCAGTTCATCACAGGGCACACATTAGGGAGCAAAGTACAGAAGGCCGGTTACTTAACTGCGGGCATATAGAGACAGAGCGAACCAGAGGCAGGCCACCAGATTCCCCCGAGGAAACAAGGAAAACACGCAACTGCCTTTCATACACCCTGGCGTGAGGCACACCACTCTTTAAGAAGATGTAACTACATTTGGTTAAAGCCAGGAGCCAGACAGAGCGCTTGCAGTTTATTTTGCTGAGAAATACGCTGTGGTTCCATTATGCACTTAGCACAGCATTATCCTCAGCAGTCGCGGAGGCTGACCGCACACCCACGCTCTTTCATACCTTCTTCGCCGCAAAACAGCTGCTCTCCAGTTTTCTCGCAGCGATACATTTTGAAAGTGTTCTGTTCTTACAGGTACAGCATACCACTCTTTATGGCTATTAGTCCTAAGTGGAACTGAGCTTCTCAGCAGTAAGCGGAGACTTACACTGACTCATTCCTTGGTTTAGTATCTACAGTAACTTCTCTGCCTCCTGAAATTTCTACACCGTAAAGCAAAGGTACCGCCTTATCCAAGCTAACCTACCAGAACAAAAATGTCTGCAAAAAGCTGCGGCAATAGTTAAGTGAACCCAGCTGACTGTGACATTTTCATTGCAGTCACCACAGATGCTCACAATTTGAGCGCCGTATCTTTTTCAGTAACTTGAAAAGAAACTTTACTTATAAATATTAATGAAAGGTTGTGTTTCAGTTTGACTTTAAATCTGACATGTATCTGTTTTTAGACTGAAGTGCATCTATCTTGATATAGTTTTTGTCCTCACAGACCAATTCTGTCAAATATAATTCACTTTCAATTTAGAATTTTTAAATCACAGAAAGATGAGGTACCTTTAGAATAACGGATTAAGCTTGTACTTCAGAATGATGTAGATGGATCACCACTGTCCTTGATGACCAAGGAATAATTTATTTCACCGGCTTAACACCTCTATGACCTCTCACATGCACTTTTGGGGTTTCAAAGGTAAACCCAGACATGCCATTTTAATTATCAGACCTGTTATTATAGATTTTCTATTTCATGTTTCTATTATTTATTTTTCAATTAAAGTTTTGGAAATTACAGGGAAGACTAAGAAAATTAAATAATGAATGAAAGGTAACACTTTACATTAATGGCACCTTGATAATGCCTTCATGAGAAACCGATCACAAAAAGACCTATGATGTGATCTACTTAGATTTCCAGAAGGCTTTTGACGTTGTCCCCCCCCCAAATGGCTCTAGCTTAAGCTCAGAGCTGGAGGGATTTTAGGAACTGTAGCAGCTTGGATCGAAAACTGGCTAACTGACAGGAAGCAGCGGGTAGTTATTAGAGGCACAATGTCGCAGTGGGCCTCCCTTCATAGTGGGGTACCGCAGGGTTCAATTTTAGGACCACTATTGTTCCTAATTTACAGTAATGATATTGACACTAATACATACTGTAAACTGGTTAAATTTGCAGACGACACCAAGGTGGGTGGTGTAGCAGATACTGATCTAGCAGCAGAGAGGCTACAACTGGATCTGGATTTAATTAGCGACTGGGCTGATACCTGGCAGACGAAATTTAACATAAATAAATGTAAGGTAATCCATGCAGGGAGCAGAAATATAAAGTACAAATGTTTTATGGGTTCCACTGAAATAAAGTAGCGGGTTATGAGAAAGACCTCGGTGTGTATGTTGATGCTTCCATGTCCCACTCTTGCCAGTGTGGGGAAGCAATTAAAAAGTCCAATAGAATGTTGGGTTACATCTCTAGGTATGTGGAGTTTAAGTCAAGGGAGGTGATTTTACGATTATACAATTCCTTGGTAAGACCCCAGCTAGAATATTGCGTGCAGGTTTGGTCACCATACCTTAAAAAGGACATTGCTGCCTTGGAAAGGGTACAACGTAGGGCAACAAGAATGATTCCTGGTCTTAGAGGAATGTCTTATGAGGAGAGGTTAGCTGAACTGAATCTGTTCAGCCTCGAGCAAAGGATTCTAAGGGGGGACATGATCCAGGTATATAAGATTCTAACAGGTCTGGAGGCTGTTCAGCTAATTGGCTACTTCAATATTAGTCTAAACACTAGAACTCATGGCCATAGGTAGAAATTAGCAAACATTTAAAAATGGATTTGAGAAAGCACTTCTTTACACAGCGTGGTATGGAATAGTCTTCCTGTTAGTGTAGTGCAAGTTAAAACCCTGGGTTCCTTTAAATCAGAGCTAGATAAGATTTTAACAACTGAGTTACTAGTTAAGTTCTCCCCAAATGAGCTTGATGAGCCAAATGGCCTCCTCTCGTTTGTAAATTTCTTATGTTCTTATAATGCATTCACAGAACATTCACGGCACCTTTATAATGCCTTTATAATGCATTCATAGAACATTCATAAGTAGCATGTATATGTACCTTAACATCCTAACCCTAACATATCTTAAAAGCTTTAATATACATTAATAACAAACATTATATGATATTAACAAACATTATAATAGTATAATTGTATAATTCATAGAGCTTCCAACAAATAATTCTGTTTTAATACTTTTTTATCACTGCATAATTCCATGTATTTTGTAGTTTTGATGGGTTTATAATTATCCTAGAGATTAGTTTAAATAAATCTGTCTATGTTTAGGTGTGTCCAAATGTCTTGTTCTGTTACTGGATCAGGTATGAGACTGTGGACACAAACACCCATGAATTGGAAACAGAGACTTTTCTAGTATCTGCTTCAATCTCTCCTGAAATTTTGAACGAGGCATAAATTGTTGGTTCCTGCTTCCTGCCCCTCAATGAAAAAAGCTGCATAAATTCATAAGTAATCAAAGCTATAGTGTAAAGGACAGCCTAAGGGGGCTTATATGCAGAACTGAAAGACCATCCTTTATTTTTACCGGTGTTCAGACTGAGGGGTTAAGCCTAATCCATTTCAATAAAAAAACCCATTACTGTATAAAAGTTTATTAGGTTGTACTTTTTGAATGGATATTATAAAAATAAGCCAGAGTATCATTTAAAAGCAATGTAAATCTATCTAATGAAGGTCATTCCACCATCTCTATTTAGAGATGCACCCCTTAATTTTGAAAAAAGTGAAGAAAAGCTGTATGGATGGAGTTAAGACAATTCATCTGGAATTTCATAATGTTTGTGCTAGAAATATGAAGCCTGCTTTGATAGGAATCCCATGCCTACTGTGAAATGATGCAGTGGGTGTTTGATATTTAAGGTACATGTACACAAATGGTACTGAATCAGTTTTTCTGTTTTTCAGAACTCTTAAGAGGTATTGAGACGGTCTAGCAGATTCCTTGGGCAGGAGACTGGCGCTTGCCTGCGAATGAACCTTCCAAATGGGCAATGTTCACAAACAAGCAGCAAAACCAAATGAAAAGACATGCTTCAATGAACACAAAATTAGCACTCTGGTCAACTTTGGTCAGTCTTAGAACCTGAGACCCCAGTGTTATTGAGATATTTGGGACTGAGGTCTACCATAATTCTGAAACAGCAGTTACTCAAATACAGTACAACCTTGGAACTTGAACACCTCTTAACTTGACTAACTCAGATGTCAAACAGGTCTCTCAAATTTTTGTTGACTTGTACCTCGACTTGAAATCTTGGAACTCAACCATTCCTGCTAAAACTTGTATGGATCGAGATGCATTCAACTCTATCAATTTGGACCTCAAATTGGTCGATTGAGAAAAATCTATCCGCAACTCGACTGAAAACTCGGAACATGACAAAACAAAACAGACCTGCTGAAACTTTTTCGTATGGAGACGTGTCTCCCCTTCCAAAGAATAACCCCCAGTCCCTCCTATACTCCACCTGCCACTTCCAGTACACCATCAGCTCACCTCAATACAAATGCTCAAAAATTGTCATTTATTTAGTTCATTGCCTTTTATGTGTATTAGTTTTATATTGATTGTTAATGCTTTTTATAATTAGTTAGTTAGGTAGATAGGTTTAAATAGGCAATCATTTGGGGATCTGGAATGGATTGAATTCATTTACGTTATTTTTTGTGTTTCTCAAACCAAGAACATGGCGATCATACTTGTGGTCTTGGTAAGAATGGTCTTGCTAACTTGCCTCCGAAAAAAGAACATGGTGTGCAATTAATCATGGGACTGGTCTAGTTTGGTAAGGATGCAACTATTCTATCCTTGATATTTTGGAGGGGCAAGAACAACATCTGGGGATTTTTACTGTCCTCTGTAGTTCTCTTCTTGGTATTGGATCTGGTCTTTGGTGATGGAAGGTGACATAAAATGGGTAGATGAGAACACAAGACTTAATAAATTAATGTTAAAAGATGAATATCACTATCTAATGAAACGTAATATGTTTGCTTTGCTAATTAAATAATTTTCTTAAACCTACCTGTATAATGTGAATCAGGATGGTGTCAGGGTCTGATGGAGTTTAGCGACAAGAGAAAAACAGGCCAGGTGGAACTTATCTGCATAAATGACCCCGGTCACCTGACTTTCCCTCCCTGTCCCCCTATTCTCTGCACATAGACTTTTTAGCCTGGGGTCATACACACCAGTATGTCAGATATCTTTTCTGCTCCAGGAACATGTAAGTTACAGTTATACTGTAGGCCTAGAAGCTATTGGATGTTTTAAAATATGCTGCATAATCATTAACTTCAGCTTAGTTATTATTTAACAAACTATTGCACATGTACTATCTAGGATTCTAGGCAGGCAGATGAGTGTCAAACAGAGATTTTTATTTTTTTCCCAAAGATCAAACACACACATGCCAGAGCTGAAGCCACTTAAATGATCCTGTTTAAACCAAGAGGAGATCCATCCAATTAGGGTCAGATGGGTTAGATTACCTGAGGCATTTGTAGGTACAGGGCTGGTGATCAGTCTCCATGGTAACACTTTGCCCGACCTCACAATACTCACAAGCTGGCACTGATGAATTTGGTAAACTTCCTGATGTTCTGGCAGGGTCAAATGGGGGTGGCAGCTCTGTTGTTGCCAATGCTACAATGCTGTGTGCTACCAGGATAACAGATTATTTTAATGGACAGCAGTGTGGCTTAGTGATCTCACCTCTGGGCCTCATAATAATAATACTGTTCAGCCTTGGCCCAGAGGAAGACAGCTGGAATGACTTAGATTGCCCTTTGTAAACCCCTTTATAATCAACTGATAGCTAGAAAGCATGTCTTGCAATGGATTAAGACCATGACCAAATTAATGACTACTTTTACAATTACAACAGTAAACAGAAAAAATTATGCTGGGATGTTAATGGCATAGAGAACCAAAAGCAAAAGCCGACGGTAATTATTTAACCTAAATTTGTTGACATATGCTGATATTGAGCTGTATGAATAAAAATTACTAGGCTAGCAGCATTTGCAAAAAGCGAAAAAGAAACTACATTTGTAAAAAATGTGTAAGTCATAATTAAATTTCAGCTGTGGTTTAGAGAAGACAGTGGTCTAGTAATACAAAAATGTCTCAAGGGGATAATTCAATGTCAGATGAATTGTGAGAACCTCTTTAAGGATATTGCGATGACAGACCGCAGTTCGGCACACTTGAAGATGCATGTACAGCTGCTGTCCACTGGAGGGCGTGGGGTCCCTCTCCACTGTTTGCCAGATCCTCAGACAGCTAGCAGCTGCAGGGTTGATATGGAGACCCCCATTCCTGCTGTGTAAATGGTAGCTGCCCACAGACATTGTGTGTCACATTGCTAACAAAAGCCGAGTCCATTAAAAACACTCAGGACGCCCGCCACTCCACTGTACGTCCCCTTCAGTGCGGGATTTTTGTGTTTCTTGATGCTGGAAAATCTAATCATTTTCTGTGAGTTTCATACAATAGAATGTAAGATTTTACCCCTGTAGATATAATGCTTGATTTAACACCAAGAAAATATTTGTTTCAGAGTGTTAGATGCCAAACATGGGGGTGTCAGTTAGTGGTATTTAATGCTGTTTTTGCCCTGAAATTCTTGGTGGTTAAATATCCAGTCATCCTTTTTCTGCTCTCTGCTGCTTCACTTTTGTCCTTCTGCAGGATTGGAGGATTCTCCGAATTCCAAGGGTCTGATTAGGGTATATTGTGAACTCAGTCAAAAGCATTCTTGAATAGGCGCCTTCAGTGTGGCTTCCACAGCAGAAATGTGTACAAAAATGTCCACTCTGCTTATCACGCTGTGTAGCTGTAATGAGGAGCATGATGATGTCGGCACAGAACAGTGACTGACGCGGGGAACATTGAGTAAAGAGATGGTGTATGTGTGCTTATCTCTCACCCAGGGTGGGCTGGCATATTGTAAGTCTGTAATAGGTTTTTCCTACCTGAAATAATGCGGTGTTAAGACAAGCTGCAGGTTTGGAGACAACAGCTTGTACACGTGGTGACCAGGGGAGTGTTCGAAAGAGTACGCTATCGTTCCCTATCCGTCCATTTATACGTATCAAACCAATTCGACTCCCGCCATTTAAGTGCCTTTAGTTGTCAATATTGATTCATTACTGTGACAGATCTCCGCAAACAATATGAGGCAGTGGATCTGTAGATAAAGGGAGACTGACTGGGTCATATCAGGCCAACCTGACAGGGAGGCAGTGATGCACACCACCTCCTTCAAAGCTACGCCACAGAATGCCAAAGCAGCCCACTGTCTGGGGCTATTCAAGATCTGACTTGTAAGAGGAAACGAACAGCTACAAGGAAAACGTTAAAAATGGAGCTTACTCCATTACGCTGTGACTTACAAGATCGGGCTACAACAACAGCAAGCTTGCAGTTCCCTGATATTTGACTTTCCTTAAATTGCTGTTTGTAGGAAAAAAAAATACAAATATTATTTTTTATATAGCTGTCAAGGTGCTCATGTCCCCAGAGTAAAAAAAAATATATATAGAGTTGGTTAGATAGATGTGGCTTTGGTGGAACCTTACATAGATATTCTTTAAAATCAGGAAGTGTTATTCTCCAACTGGGGTAGACAAAAAAAACAAAACAAGTGGAAGCTCATCAGACACCAGCACAATGAGTATGACCACAATTTATTTAACTACCAGGTTGCTCTGTCTTGAGAGGTGGACCACTTTCCCTGAAATGTCACATGGTCGCTCTCTCTCTCTCTCATAGGCAGGACCCAGAGGGACTCTCATGTCAGTGTTTGCCATGGATACTCCCATTCGGCTATGCAAAACAGGTGACTGGGATGCCATGTACCACACAAAAGCAGAGGGGCGCGCCTCCCTCATTTCAAGCGAGCTGGATCTGTCATTAGTATTCTGGTAGGAGGCTCCAGACATCTGAGCAGAACAGCCGCAGCAGATAAAAAAGAAGCCATTAATCCCACGAAGATTACCAGCACTGATACTTTATCCCAGAGTAATACAGCAATACAACCAGCCTCATTCCATTTACAATACCTTCAGATGAAAAGAAATGTCTCACCTTCAAAAGTGCACGACTGGACTGGCTGCCTTTCTGATAAATTGAAATTTTGTTTGCATGTATTTCAATACATAGAGGCTTCTTATCTTGGTGTATCCAGGCAGTGGGAATGACAAATATTTACCGTGTACTAAATTTGACAGCAGGTCCCACCTACAGCCAATTTTCCATGATCGTTATGTTGCATTCTATTGTCTTAAGTGATGAGCAGACTTTCATTCTGAACACAATACTGGACCTGCTATCCTTGTAATCCACACACACAAACCTCTTTTGAGGGTTCATAAAATCTCAGAATGAGTGTGTGTTTGTGTGTGTGTGTGTGTGTGTGAGAGAGAGAGAGAGAGAGAGAGAGAGAATGAGTGGAGCTTACGTATCCTGGACAAAATGGAATCCTTCAGGCTTGGCAGATAGTGTTACCATGAGAACCGCAGACCTATCCATTGTGCAGACTTGCTCCACCAACCATCTGTTACGAGCATTTTACAGCTTACAGTAGCCCTGGAATGTCTGTATGTTTAATCCCAAAACATACTAGAGATGCTGGCTTTTATCTTACAAAGATTTGGCCAGCTAAAACAGACCACCAGATCTAAGAAGACAGGACACAAGAATTCAGAGTGCAATTAACCTAGCCCTCTTTTGGTATCGTCCAAAGAGCGTTACACGGTAATTCTTATTCAGACTGGTTGGCAGTCATACATATTTCTGGAGTTACGTAAGATCAATATGATAAATTTAGTCATAGTATTTCTTTAATAAGATCCATTTTCACCTGCTGTTTAGATTACTATGGATTTGTAACATCTCTAAAATGGAAGCTACATCAATATATTGTTAGAAGGATTATGGCATGCTAAATAAAGAAGAATTCCAAATCAAAACAGTCTAAGCAGAATGAACTCATCACAGCAGATTTGTTTATATCGGTTTTAATCATGCATGTATAGAAAAACCCATGGAATCCAAAAAAACCATCAATAACACATGAAGACGTACATTCCTCTCACTGCACAGTAAACATTATGTTATAATAACTCTTTGTATGACTATGTAATGATGACGAAATAATGGATTTGAAATTTGATTTGAAATTGCTGGATTCTTCTTCCATGGACATTCCATTACACCAGCTGACCTTTCACTGATTAGGTAGCAACAGTATTGCTAAGAGGCAGAGTACATACCTATAAACATAAAGATCCGGGCTCCGGGCTCCGGGCTCCAGGGAAATACAGAGGAAGTGCTAGACGATAGGGGATAGCGTCCCTTTGTGTTTAAAGTAACACAAAGCTATATCCAACACTGACTCCAGTTATGTTTTAGACGCCTTTTAGAACCCTAATGCTATTGATAATATGACTATGGTCTCAAGGTATCCCATGTGAAAAATCATAAAGTAGTTTTTGCACACTGAAAAATCTAGCAAACCACAGATAACTCCTGGGAAGACCACTGTACACCATAAAGTGAGTCAGTAGCTTTGCAAGTCATTACAGAGCCTTGCCACATTCCCCAGGGAGGTGGATGTTGTGAAATCTAAGGTACATCGCAGACCAGAAGAACGCATGCTCACATATGAATTCATCACAAAATGAACAAGCAGCCTCTAAGTCAATAATCTTTGTTGTGTTTGGTTTCTGTAATTTGGTTACAATACATCAGAGGTGTAAAAGTCAGGTTCAGAAAATACAAATCCAGACCAAGATTTTGTTTCAACCAACCAGTTGAGTACTCTGTGAATATAACTCTTTATACTCAGTTGGCTGGTTGCAACAAAATCCTGGTCTGGATTTGTTTTTTTCTGAACATGAACTGAACATGCTCTATCACTGTGTCTGGACTTTTTCCTTGTGGTCTGGAATTCTAAATACATGGCAAAAATAATTTAGGTGGAAGGATTTATTCTCGTTGAAAAGAGAGTCATAACTCTGAGGTCTAATTTTATGTACAGCATGTTCTCAGACCTTACAAACGTGCTGAACAACCATCTCCATGGAGAGGGGATATTCACTACCGTTCAAAAGATTGGGGTCACTTAGAAATTTCCCAAGGAATAGCTTTCATTTCTCAGAACGAGAATAGACTGATGAGTCTTAGAAGAAAGTTCTTTGTTTCTGGCCATTTTGAGCTTTCAATCAAACCTGCAATTGCTGATGCTCCAGACCCTCAACTAATCTAAAGAATGGCAGTTTTATTGCTTCTTTAATCAGCACCACAGTGTTCAGCTGTGCTAACATAATTTCAAAAGGGATTTCTAATGATCAAATTTGACTTTTAAAATGGAACTTGGATTAGCAAACACAATGTGCCACTGAAACTGGGCTGGAGGCTCCTAAACGTGGGCCTCTGTTCACCAAGGTAGATATTACATTAAAAATCAGCCATTTACAGCTACGATAGTCATTTACAAAATTAACAACAGCTACACTGTATTTCTGATTAACTTGATGAGTGTTTATTTCAGAAACAAGTAAATTTGTAAATGACCCCAGTCTTTTTTATGTTTGTGTATGTATATAGCATCTAGATATATCCAGTCAAGCTGGTTTAACATGTTTTTGGATGCTGAGGGAGTGCAATGCAATATTCTGTCTTGCTGGCTACAGCTAGATTGTAAGCACTCTAGACATATGCAATAGAGTGGACTTTAGTTGAGCTGACAGAATGAATGGTAGAAGATGCCAGTTAATACTGGCAGCATTTAATGCCCTGCAGTCTGTACAGCCTGGGTCTCCTATCTTACTTATTGTCAAGGAAAAGTATGGCTCCCTCTGGCAAAGTAAGCATGGGTGTGATTCCAGCCTTAAAGACATCATTCAAATAAACATCCAAAGTGTGAGACTTTGCAATATACAGTACAAGTAGTAGGGCATGTGGTGCGGCTGGGTGTTTCTCAATATGCGTGCTTTTCTGTACTTGCGTTCTCGCACACCTGTCATCTTCCATTGCCGAACACTAGTTCCAATACTAAGAACAAAAGTACAGAGGATGGTAAAAATCCCTGGATGTCGTTCTTGCCCCTCCCCAAATATCAAGGCTACATCAGTTGCATCCTCGCCAAATGAGACCGATCCCATGATTCATTGTGCCCCAAGTTTGCTCTTGGGATGCAAGTTAGTAAGACCGGGCGTGTCAAGACCACAAGTACAATCTTCGCATTCTTTGTTTTGAGAAACACCCAATGATATGATGAGGAGGCATCACAGCTTTTTATGGAATACCTTGCATATAGTACTGCAGACATTGAAGAACAGCCATCAGTATTCAAGATCTCCATATTGTTGGGGCCATATGACAGCATAACAACACAGGCAAAAACAAGATTCTCTTTGTGGTCCAGAATATTTGGGTGATTGTAAGCATTATTAAATTATGTACTGTCTCGAGTGATTAATACCAGAGCTCCTCTGTGTGTAAAAACAATAACAATTGAATGTTTCAATAATTCTTGAATACGCAAGCTTCCCAACAAGGGCACAAATATGTATAGCAAGGGCACAAATATGTGTAGCAAGGGCACAAATATGTGTAAGATTTGGCAGGTTTCAGGTAAGCGAGACAGTGGAGGTAGTTAAGCTGTGCACTACGGACAAAGGCTGGTGTAAAATAATTCTGTCTCTAAACAGACTATGACAATATCGCATGATAAGTAACAACTGGTAGAAAACTTTTATCAAGTAGAAAAGACACTTGAATTTGGAGAAAAATAGTTGGTTAGGAGAAATAATCCCTATGACTCATTCTGAGAACGTGAATGAGTAAATAAGAGCAATGACTCTTTTGTAGTTAAATCTAGAACTACCTACAACTGAGTGAGTTGAGTTGAACTTGTTACTCCTGGACTGAATCAACATTTGTACACAGTTCACAGAAAATGAAATATATTTATAAATCTTATTGTTAGAATAGAATTTCCAGCTGAGTAAATTAAGTAGACGGACTCACCAAGAGCTTCCACTCAGCATGATGTATTCTGAGGCAGAACAGTGATTTAGCTCTTTAGGGCTCTACGCAGGAGCAGAAAGAGGCAGCCAGACTCAGTAAAACAGATTTAGAGCAGGAAGTCTAGTCAGGGACCAGAGAAAGGAAAGTGCAAAGCAGACAGCAATGAAGAGGTTAGGCAGATATGTAGCTGTGACTCAGCAGGAACTAGGGCCATTGAGAAGCAGACAGAGGAATGTGCAGCGCCAACAATGACCCCCCAAGGGAAAGAAGGGAAGATCATATTTTTTTCTCACAAGGTAGTTTTTTAAAATTATTATTATTCTTTCAGCTGTTGAAAAGTACTTTTTGATAACACTATATAGACTCATGAGTAAACTTTTGAAAATGGGTAAGAAGATTCTGTGCCAAATTAAGAACAATAGTTAGCTATATATTCTCATCAAAGAAACTAATTAGCACACATTAAGTGTTTGCTGCTTCAAGCTCAAATGTCTTCCGAGAAATCAGTTTTAAAATTCCCGTCAACTAACTACATGGTTAACTCGCACCTTAATTATCTCTTTGCCATTAAGAAATCTAATCATTCAAAATTCACATTATATAAAGTAATTGACAAATGAATAATATGTCACCATTATTACAATTATAAAAAAAACACCCTAAATATAAAACATGCTTTCAAAGCAAAGATAATTACTTCACAGAATTCCAATATTGAGTCAAAAGTATTCATTTTAGTAAAGAAGTCTTATTTGGTGAAATACTGTATAATCAAGCTTTCTATTTTAAAATGTCTTGTTATATTTGTATGCTGTTCTTATTATGTGTAGAATTGGGTCTCCAGACAAGGACAATCAACAATTTTTTTCTGGGAATAGTCAAATAGACAAAAGGTTTTCCATACTTGAACACAGTTTTAGAATTACTGATTTATTCAGCCTAGTTTTGCTTGATGAGGAATTTTGAAACTGGTAATACAACGCATCATCAACCACATTGTGTATGTCAGAGCTATAGTGTTCACTGTCACTGTATACCACTGTATGAAGCAGCAGAATAGAGAATAAAAGCACTGCATTCAACCCTACAGTCATGTGAAAAAATTAGGACACCCCATTAAATATGTAATTCTTCATTAAGAAATATCAAAATATCAGTAATAAATATTCTTTCAAATTATATCTGTAGACAGAGCTGATGTAATTGCATCAGCTATGCAAAAAATAGAAACGTATTCACTTATTTAACAAAGGAAATTAACTAAGATGCCAATTCCTACTGAGGAAAAAGTTAGGACACCCTGCGCCCTAATAACTAGTATTTCCCCCTTTAGCTGAAATAACCTAAATGAGACGTTTCCTATAACCATCTATCAATCTCTGACATCGACTGGCAAGAAGTTTTCCCCACTCTCCAATGCAGAATTCCTTAAGCTGTGTGATGATTGAAGGGTGTCTTGCATGCACTTCTGCTTCAAATCACCACACAGCATCTCAATAGGATTCAGATTCGGGCTTTGACTTGACCATTCCAGAACTCTCCATTTATTCTTGTAAGCCATTCCTTGGTAGATTTACTGGAAAGTTTTGGGTCATTCTCATTTGCATGGTCCACCCCCACTTCAGCTTCAACATCTGGACAGATGTTTTCACATTGTCCTCAAGCACCCTATGATGAATAATTCATAGTGGATCCTATGATGGTGAGCTGGCCAGGTTCTGCTGCAGCAAAGCAGCCCCAAACCATGACATTTCCACCCCCATGCTTCACAGTTGGTATGAGGTTCTTTTGCTCAAAAGTTGTATTTGGTTTACGGCAAACATGTCCTCTGTTACTGCGCCCAAATAATTAAATTTCAGATTGATCTGTCCAAAGCACATTGTTCCAAAAGTCCTGCTCCTTGTCTAGGTGTCTCTGACAAACTTCAGTCTTGCCCTGATATTTTTTTTGACAGCAAGGGTTTCCTCCTTGCACAGCTCCCATGTAAACTAAACTTGTGCAGTCTCTTTCTGAGGGTAGATGCATGTACCTTGACATCAGCATCTTGTGGTCGGTTCTTTGCCTGAACTTGCTAGGACAGCCTGCCCTGGCCATACTGGCAGTTGTTTTAAATGTTCTCCCCTTATAAATTATTTTCCGGACAGTGAAATGGTTGATTCCAAACTCTCTTGAGATCTTTTAATATCCTTCCCAGACTCATATGCATCTACAAGCTTCTTTCTGAAGGCCTCAGAGAGCTCTTTGGATCTCATCATGGTGATATCACTCATTTCAACAATCAAGAGCAAACCAAACTAAATGTCTATGGTTTAAATAAGACAGACTCCACCAAAAAGCTCTGTAATGATGTTCTGATCATTTTCACCTGATGTGGTGCCACCTAAATCTAATTCTAGGAATTTTAAATTGTGATGAATGTGAGGGTGTCCTAACTTTTTCCTCAGTGGAAAGTAGGATCTTAGTTAAGTTCTTTTCGTAAATAAGTGAATTTGTTTCTTGTTTTTGCATAGATGATGCAATTACATCACCGTCATCTACAGATATAATTTGAAAGAAGATTTAATACTGATATGTTGCTATTTCTTAATAAAGAACTAAATATTTAATGGGGTGTCCTAATTTTTTCACATGACTGTATGGGCAGTGGCATTGGAAATAGGGAGGAGGGGGGCACATACCCCCTCAATATCGGCCCTCCTTCCCAAACAAACAAACATAAAATATATGTTAAAATATTTTTAAATCTTACATTACATCCTTTCACGATGTGACTATTGTATGTGTGCGATGTCTGAATATACACCACCCACCCTGATGTGGGGATATACACCACCCACCCCGATGTCGGAATATACAGCACCACCCCGATGTGGGGATATACACCATCCACCTGATGTGGGGATATACACCATCCACCCCGATGTCAGAATATACACCACCCACCCCGATGTGGGGATATACCCCACCCACCTGATGTGGGGATATACACCACCCACCCGATGTGGGGATATACACCACCCACCTGATGTGGGGATATACACCATCCACCCCGATGTCAGAATATACACCACCCACCCCGATGTCAGAATATACACCACCCACCCGATGTGGGGATATACACCACCCACCCCGATGTCGGAATATACACCACCCACCCCGATGTGGGGATATACACCACCCACCCCGATGTGGGGATATACACCATCCACCCCGATGTGGTGATATACACCACCCACCCCGATGTCGGAATATACACCATCCACCCCGATGTCAGAATATACACCATCCACCCTGATGTCAGAATATACACCACCCACCCGATGTGGGGATATACACCACCCACCTGATGTGGGGATATACACCATCCACCCCGATGTCAGAATATACACCACCCACCCCGATGTGGGGATATACACCACCCACCCCAATGTCAGAATATACAGCACCACTCCGATGTGGGGATATACACCATCCACCCCGATGTCAGAATATACACCATCCACCCAGATGTGGGGATATACACCACCCACCCCGATGTGGGGATATACACCACCCACCCCGATGTCAGAATATACACCATCCACCCCGATGTGGGGATATACAGCACCACCCCGATGTGGGGATATACACCACCCCCCTTTGGGTTAAGGGCTTTGCTCAGTGGTGACATCCTTATTTTGTCAGCCATGACCTTTCAGCTACAGGAACAGAACCTACCCCTAACCCTAACCTGCTGCAATGGCAGAGTGTCTGGCTCCATGAGTTAGGATGCTGTGCTTTCTCAACTGTATACTGCTTTGGACAAATGTGTTTGCTAAATAATAACAAATGAAATAAATGTAAATGCTGAACACCACCCCAGTAAACCTGGCTTATGTTTGGTTATGCATATCCTAGGTTTTGGGTGGAAACTTAAGATAATAACAGTGAAAATGTTTCACAGATCTTTTTCAAATTTCATTGTGTGGGTGAAGTTGTGGGTCTGTTCAAATTTTGATATAAATTGTATGAAAATTGAAACAACAGTGTTTACTGACACAGGGAAGGGTGACTTAGATACAAAGTTTGATCTTGTGAACAGAACAACTTTATTTTTTTATTAAACTTATATTATTATTTACTGTATTTGATCTATGATGGTTCTTTGCACCACTTCACAAAAACATTATTTGGATGAAAATCTACACTTGAATATCTACACCTAATAGACCTGAAGAAAATAAAATAGAAACAGCAGCGACGGGGGCAGCAGAGGACAGAAACTACAGTGATGGGGGCAGCAGAGGACAGAAACTACAGCGACGGGGGTGGCAGAGGACAGAAACTACAGCGACGGGGGCGGCAGAGGACAGAAACTACAGCGACGGGGGCGGCAGAGGACAGAAACTACAGCGACGGGGGCTGCAGAGGACAGAAACTACAGCGACGGGGGCTGCAGAGGACAGAAACTACAGCGACGGGGGCAGCAGAGGACAGAAACTACAGCGACGGGGGCAGCAGAGGACAGAAACTACAGCGACGGGGCGGCAGAGGACAGAAACTACAGCGACGGGGACGGCAGAGGACAGAAACTACAGCGACGGGGGCGGCAGAGGACAGAAACTACAGCGACGGGGACGGCAGAGGACAGAAACTACAGCGACGGGGGCGGCAGAGGACAGAAACTACAGCGTCGGGGGCGGCAGAGGACAGAAACTACAGCGACGGGGGCGGCAGAGGACAGAAACTACAGCGACGGGGGCGGCAGAGGACAGAAACTACAGCGACGGGGGCGGCAGAGGACAGAAACTACAGCGACGGGGGCGGCAGAGGACAGAAACTACAGCGACGGGGGCAGCAGAGGGTAAAAAGCAAAGCTGCCATCTGCCATCTAAACATATTATATTGGTTTTTTCAAACTTTCCAGGGTCATTGTACAGGTATTGATTCACAAACTACGAGATGATTTTCTGAGTTTTCTAAAATAAAGTTTCATTGTTTTTCATTGCCAGCCCACTGCTAGGCAAATTTTATCAGTAGCAGTTCAGAAATTGATCAATAAAATTTATCACAGGGAGCTCTGCGAAATTTATTTTGGGGTAATTTAATAAATGTTGCACTTTAAGGATTTTTTTGGAGAGGTGCAGAGCAGGCTTGGGTGGCATTACTGAAACATTTTCATCATATTGTGGTGCAATAAAACTTGCCGGCACAGATTAGCAGAATGACATCGCTTTTCTCAATGTGTGCAAAATAAACCATCAATTTGTGAATCTGCTTTGATAATGAATTATAAAGATGCCACGGGACATTACTTTGAGTGATGAATTAGCCAATGAAATCCCTCATCCTCCACTATGGAAACTGCCTGATCATGTGATTGTCATGACCCGGACAGGTTTGGCGCGGGAACGTGGCATGACACGGGCACAAGAAGGTGGACGACCCACTGGCCGCTCCAAGAACAAAAACGGGGTTTATTAAACAAAACAGAAAAAACTGCGGACACAGAAAAATCAAAGGACCACGAGGGTCAAAAACTAAAGGGGATTAACAAAGACTAAATAACAAAAACCGAATATATTAGTGACATTAAACCGTTAATGTAGAGCTTTATACAACATACCTTTCTGTGATCATACCTTTAATTGGTTGTACGAAAATCTACCTAGCACATCACCAATCAATTTCTACTAATAGATGCACATGTTTTATAAATTATGGGTCAAACGCAAAACTCATAGCAAGACATTGGATCCTAAAAGAAAACCAAACTGGATGACAAACAAAACGGTTCTTTTGGCACAATTGGTGCTTAAATGGAAGGAGGTAGTGTGAGGAAAGTTTGGCCCAGCTGTTACAAGCACGGACAAAAAAAGCTTAGGAGGCTATTGCAAGCTCCGTAAATGCTGCGTCACCTCGGACAAGGCGTTCAGCAGAGGAATGTGAAAAAAGGTGGTATAATGTTTTATCGACCTCACTAAAGGAAAACACAGTTTATAAAGCAAGCATGCAAGCTACAGGTTTGTGTCATTACTTATATTGCTCTTATGACCCTCGCTGTAATAGATGATGATGATAATGATAATAATAATAATAATTATTATTATTATTATATTTTTCCAGTTGCCAAAAACGTAGCATCATTATCACCTTCAGTTCAACTGTAGGTGCATTTTTAGGTGACGTAGGAGATTGTATCCGTGTCCTAATTAGGTCGGTAACAAAAATAATGCCTTCACGATCAAGCCATCTTTTTATCAACTTGTTATCATCGTAAATCCGCTGTACGTCCTTTCTTTGACGGAAAGTGCGCGGTCTCCGTCTGGGTGCGCGTAGTGCAGCTGCCATCATTCAACTCCTAACTGGCTTAGGAGTCCTCTCCAGCTCTCTTAAATAATTTAGGAGCTGAGACCAAGTCTTAACACTTAAGAATGTTTATGCATGCCACTTATTCTTAAGTCTGGGAGTAGGAGCAAAATCACGTCACTCTTAGAATTGTGACGCATTTAAGAGTGAAATTTTTCTCTGAGAAGTTTTATGCATACCGGCCCAGGTCTCTGTAGGTGGGTACACCTACTTTTGGTCTGGTCAGTCTGATGGCTGCCATACTCAGGGAGTAGCTGTTGCTGTAGCAGATTGGCTCCTCCCGATGGTGCCTGATGACACTCCTTTCAACCAGGGGATCCTGAGGAGTTTTGTCATGTGGTAGGTGCAGCAAAGCACTACATCAGCGCCTGCTCCCCAACCAGACCTGACCTGACCTTTGCTGGTTCAGGGACGAGGCCAGTCATGGACAGCACAGATCTTCTCGTCATCCATTACCACTCCCCCCAGTCAGATGACATATCCCAGGAACTTAAGGATCTCTTTTCCTTGTTCACATACAGCTGATGGCTCCAGAACTTCTGCAGGACCGGGCAGAAGTAAGTAAGTAAGTAAGTAAGTAGTGCTTTATTGTCATCCCAACAATACACAATACGTATACAGTGAGACGAAATATTGTTCTCCATGACCATATGTACAACATAAAACACAACAACACACAAGACAGATCACAATGAGGGTGGGAGGGGTAATAATTTACACTACACCTATATACATATATTTATCTAAATGAACATACATTAGAGAAGATAACAGACTAGGACTAAGTAGAAAGTGCAATGACATGGAGAATACGTTAAGTAGAAAGACAGTAATAAAGTGAGCAAGTTATATTGTGCAAGTGTTCCACTGGGGATGTGGAATAAATCAGAATGTTATCAATGTAAATGATTACACAATGGTTAACAAGGCAAGCCAGGACCTCGTTCATGAAGAAATGGGAAATTGCTGGGCTACTGGCAAGCCTGTAAGGCATAACATGGTATTCATATTGTCCTGTGTTCATGATAAATGAGATCTTCCACTTGTCCCCTCTCTAGATTCGGATCAGGTTGTAGGCACTTTGGAGGTTGAGCTTCGTGAAGATGCAGGCTATGCACAGCTGTTCCAAGGTGGAAGGAATGAGAGACAGTGGCTCTCTCCTTTTAACTTTCATGTCATTAAGCACCAGGTAGCCTATGCACAGTTGGAGCCTGGCATCTGCCTTCTTGATGAAAAAGAATCCTGAGGAGATAGATACCATGCAAGGATGGATGACACTTTGTGCCAGAACCTCTATTACATACTCAGCCATCACTTCCTCCTCTGGTCGAGACAAGGAGAACAGGCAACCTTTAGCAAGTAGGGCATCCTTCACCAGGTCGATGCCATAGTCGGAGGACAGATGAGGAGGCAACTTGAAGGCTTTGGGTTTGTTTAACACATTGTTGTAATCTGCGTATTCTGTTGGGATGCAAGTTGTATCCTCCAGAAAGGGGAAGGATGGAGGACACTCTATGGAGGACACTTGACAGGCAGTGGTTACACTGTGATCAATGCATTGAAGAGACCAGGAGGCAAGCTTGCTGGGGACCTAATCTATGTGGAGATTATGCTCCCGTAACCAGGGATACCCCAGGAAGAGTGGGCTATGGGAGAATGACAGCACGAGCAGCTGAATGTTAAAGTTAAAATGCTAATATACAAAGACATTTATTGCCTTTTACGTTTCCAATTGATCCATCCAGTAATTCTAGCAATTGTAGAGGTTGGGGTAGGGTGTGTGGGTGGAGTAGGGATTAGATGGGGGGAGGGCTGTCCAGGGAATACATTGTTGTCGTTCTGACAGCATCTTGTCCAGTTAATAATAATAATAATAATAATAATAATAATAATATGGCTTTCATGTTTTCCTACATTTGAGTCAGTGATGTAATGTTTAGTATCAGTGGATGCACTGTTGCTTCATACCTCCATGACGGGGATTTCAGTCCGACACCTGCTTCATACGTTTGGATCTTGCATATTCTCCCAGTGTCTTGAAGTCTTCCCTTGGGTGCACCGGTTTTCTCCTGCAGTCCAAAGACATGCAGTTAGACTAACTGGCATCTCTAATTGCCCTTGTTATGTCTGCCATGCAATGGACTGATTCCATCCAAAGTGTATCTGTGCCAAGCGTCCTGTGCTAACTGGGGTAAGCTCCAGGTCCCCCCCGGGGCTTGAGCAGGATAAGTAGGAAGATGCATGAATATGGCATATTATTTATCATATATGCATTGTTATTTCTCCATTATATTAATAACACTTTGGAAAGGCCAATATATGGTTCATGATCATTTTAATTTGTAATTGCCTCCATACTGACCACAATGTTGCTCCAGCATAAATATCGCAACCCTGAAAACCTAAATGTCACCATTCACCCTTTTGGGGTCTCAGATGGAAATCCAACTGGTGGTAGATGCTCTTCACAGAAGTGCAGCAAAACTCTAGATTTTCAGCGTGTTGCTGCCAATCCTTCTCCTGGCATATAACCTCCTGTAACAGTAAGCCAATATGTCCACTTTACACTGGAGTTGATTAAGCCCTCAAAAAAGTAACGTTCCATGTGAAGAACGTTTGGCAGAAAATGATAAGCAAACATATTCCTTACGTGTAGTTACGCATTTCCGCAACTTGGTATAGTTTTGAAGGACAAAAGCAGACTAATGTCTGCCCAGGCACATTATTCATGTGGTAAGCCTGATCATTGCCAGATCCATCAACAGGGACTGGCCTTAATTCTGACTGTGCATGTTTATTACTTCTCCTTTCATCTCCTAGCAGCACTTCTGTAGCAGAAACCAAGTATTTAGCAATGTCAGGAATATGTCAGGGTTACATTAGAAAAAAAAGACTGCATGAAAATGACTGTATGGATTCTGAGAGAAAAAAAGTCAGATAAATCCTATTGGCTGAGGTTTTCCTTGGACTAAAGCCCCTCTGAATGATCATCGTGTCTGTTTTTGACAGACTGGAGATAAGAAAGTGCCTTAGGTATTAGATGTCATTCCTCTTCACTGGGAAAGCAGTTTGAGTACCCTTATAGAGGCACCTTCTGTGAATAGAGAAATTCACAACAACAAAGCCTTCCTTTCTCATTAAGTCAGCTGCAAAATATATGCAGCTCTGGAGCACTCCATCCGAAGCAGATGAGTAATCCCCGTTCAATCTTGCACAGACAGAATGTACATAATTATTGCATCTGGAAAATGTGGGGGAAAAAAGATGAAAATAAAGCAGCTTTGACCAAAGAACCAAGCTGTAAGCCATAAATAAAATCCCTTACACGTAATTTGAAGGCACACTTTGGCGTCCTGTGGTATTTAGTCCATCATGCACATTCCTTCCTGATTTAAATGGACAATGACATTTTGGTAACATTATTTGTTTCATTGACAGCATAAAGATGTGCATGACTCAGCGTTTTGTAACAATGAATCGTTTATCATAGTTGTTTCTGAGAAAAGAGGTCAATTACAGTCTGGGGGCAGTTCTGTTGCAGACTTCAAGGTCCTTTACTGAGAAAAGAATGTTGATCCCAAGGTTTGCCAGTCAGGCACCAGGAGAAGGAATAAATCAGTGTTCAAATGAAAGGACTTTGCAAACAGAACTGATGTGACCAAATAAATGTTCTCAGTAAGGTTTTTTTTCTTTTTAAAGTAAAGCCCACTCTTTGTAGCTGTTTTATGTCTAGATTTAAACTGACTTGATGTGTTACAGTGGTATGGTTTTTGGTTGGATGAAACTGAATTTTTACACACACACACACACACACACACACACACACACACACGTGTGTGTGTGTGTGTTCAAAAATCCTATATGATTTAATATACATTTTAACATCTGTTTGATGATACACTGTTGTATATTTTTTACATATTTAAATTGATATTTTTATTGCACATTGTGCTAAGAATATTCATAATGTTTTAAAGCATATGTGATGGTTTATATTATAAAGATGATAGCATTCAACAATTGCTGTGCTTACCAAGGTGTGGTGATGTGTTTGAGCATGCATGGAGTTAACTGAATGTGAGCATTCAAACAAATACTGAATATACAATTACATGCCTTTATATTAGCTGAAGATGGTGTTCTGTTGACCTGAACTTCCTGTTATATATTGCTGTATGCAGGGACTGTCTTCACAAAAATCAGATTTTAATGTTTCCAAATAAATGGCCAATTTACGAGTAAATAAAGGCACAAAGTTACCCTAGCCGCTTGTTTTTTGATAAAGGAAACAGAGAACAAAGTAAATACTGATGGCCAGCAAACGCACCACACACACAGACGAAAGTGTGTCACAGTCAGCAAGTCAGCTTCAAAACAACCTAACTGCAGGTGTGTCCAAGGAATGGAAAAAGAGACTTATTCTTAAATTGTTTCTATAGTCCACCTTAACCCCACATCACAATTACCTACAGCAACAAACCTAAAACTAATCTGAAAGTAGCCAGACTACAAAACTCATATTAATTGCACCCTCTAGCTGATTGCTAAGTCTAAATAACACAGGTCCACCCCAGGTTAACGTTAATATACTACTTTCTATGCAACCATTCAAAGTATCCTTTATTTATGAAAACGTGCATGAGCATATTTCATGTTTGCCATTTTGAGACATAATTTACTGGGAATATTTCCCCTGCAAGCTGCCTTTGCAGTTGTACTTAAAAATAAAATCTGATTGGAATGTGAGTCTCTCTCCAGTTGCTTGGGGACGTAATGGCAGCTCTGAAGTCTTTCCACCACTTCTCCATAGGACTTATAAAAGGTATCCGGCAGAGCCGCTGGAGGACGTTCACCTTATGATTCGTAAATCAAAGTAGATTTGGCCTCGTGCTTTTACTACTCCCATTTTAGCACAAATTTTCGCCACATGAAGTCATTCATTGCTTATGTCCTCCATAGTTCTTATCCTGCACGTTTTCATTTTAAGCCATAGGTCAATCAGAGCAATAAAATGTTTATTTTATTATTGAAAAGTGATATTAAAAGAATCAGTTAATTTAAAAAGAGTTGTTGAGAAGATGACTAGCATTATTGCAACCTGAAAACTATATGTTAATCAAGTACCAGTGTCCTCTTTAATATTTCCATTTGCAAAAAAAAAAGTGACAAAAATGGCTATTGTCTTCCAGCTGCTAAATATTTACAGCAATTTTATGGTTGAGTTATGTTTTGGGACAGGAATACAATTTTGACAACGACAGCAATTTGCTTAAGCTGCAATTACCATCTTGTCCGTATCAACAACTTCAAATATACAATTCTAAAGCTGAAAGTTGTATTTTCAGCTTTAAAAACCAACACTGAGATGCATGGAAATATTACAGGGTCACCTTGAATGAAGAGCAGTGGTATTTCATCTCAGCCAACTCCAAGCTTGCTTACACTCAGCATGTTACTCTGCTAGCGGCCCATATCAGTGATTTTCAATCATTTCTCCTGATGACGCACCATGATAAAATTTCTCATCAGGTATGTTTATGATTTATCCCGGAATGCCATTTTGAATATATTAAGCTACTGTCAACAAAACAGTATGACTGCAGTACTAATCTGATTTACCAGCTGGGTTTAGCTACCTCTTCCATAATGTGCTGAAATTGTACTGCGTTAATTTAATCTATGGATTTAATTATTTAAGTTAAACACTATGCATTTTAATGTTGCTACTTTCTGATCCGGATTCGTCGTTTTATCAATACACATTTTCAGAATGAGAGGAACAATTTTTGCAACCAGAGAACCTTTAATAGCTTATAACATTGCATGCTTCTGAAGATAATTTACTCTGTTGAGTTCCTTCAAGTGGAAAAACAATTCACTGCTAGGAAGAAAGAAATACAGGAAGAGCAGAAGGCAGAACATTGTTTGTCTATTAATTGTTGCAAAATAAATTCTGGGATCCCATTCTTATTTTTGGACTGGGACATTAACTACTTTTCAAACCTTTTTAAAATAAGTAGCCTGCAAATGATACACAGATACATAAAAAATAGCTACCACTCAACCATCCGTCTTCTAACTATTTATCAAGTACAGCAGTATTTTCCTACCCGGTACCCGGGGATCCCCAGATGGCTTGTGTTTTTGCTCCCTCCCAGCTCTCAGTAGGAAAAACGTGGACTGTCTGGGGATCCCCAACGACCGGGTTAGGAAACACTGCAGTACAGGGTCACAGTGTACCTGCCCCAGGAAACATTGTGCACAAAGTTTGGCCCTCCTGGAGGGGATGTAAAGCATGGGGTGTGCTGGTTTATTTGATACATATTCTTCAGAAGATTTATGACAGTGATGCTGAATACAAACACTGTGAAATATACTCACTGGCCACTTTATTAGATGCATCTTGCTAGTACCGGGTTGGACCCCCTTTTGCCTTCAGAACTGCCTTAATTCTTCATGGTATAGATTCAACAAAGTGCTTGAAAAATTCCTCAGAGACTTTGGTCCATGCTGACGTGATGCATCACACACTTGCTGCAAATTTGTCAGCTGCATCTTCATAATGCAAATCTCCTGTTCCACCACATCCTGTAGGTGCTGTACTGGATTGAGATCTGGTGACTGGAGGCCATTTGAGTACAGTGAACTCATGGTAATGTTCCAATCTGAGAAACCACTCTGAGATGATATGGGCTTGGTGACATGGTGTGTTATCATCCTGGACGTAGCCATTAAAAGCTGGGTACACTGTGGTCATAATGGGATGGACATGGTCACCAACAACACTCGGGTAGGCTGTGGCATTTAAACGATGCTCATTTGGTACTAAGGAGTCCAAAGTGTGCCAAGAAAAAATCCCCCACACTAAACACCACCACCACCCGGAATTGTCAATACAAGGTAGGATGGATCCATGCTTTCATGTTGTTCACACTGAATTCTCACCATCTCTTACCATCTAAATGTCGCAGCAGAAATCGAGACTCATCTGGACAGGCAACGTTTTTCCAGTCTTCCATTGTCCAGTTTTGGTGAGCCCATGCCCACTGTAGCCTCAATATCCTGTTTTTAGCTGACACTGTTCTTAGCGGTGCGGCCTTCTGCTGCTGTAGCCCGTTTGCTTCAAGTATCAACATGTTATGCGTTCAGAGACGCTCTTCTGCATACCTTGGTTGTAACGAGTGATTACTTGAATTACTGTTGCCTTTCTATCAGCTTGAACCAGTCCAGCCATTCATCTCTGACCTCTGCCATCGAGGCATTTTCACCCAGAGAACCGCTGCTCACTGGATGTTTTTGTCTGTAATCCCTAGAGATGGTACTGCATGAAAATTCCAGTAGATCAGCAGCTTCTAAAATACTCATTACCAGCTCATCTGGCACCAACAACCATGTCACATTCAAAGTCCCTTAAATCACTTTTTTCCCCATTCTTTTGTCGGATGTAGACCTGAACTGAATCTGCATGATTTTATACACTGTGCTGCTGACATGATTGGCTGATTAGATATTTGCTTCAACAAGCAGTTGAACAGGTGTACCTAATAAAGTGGCCAGTGAGCGTATATTCCAATATTTTCAAACCCTATAAAATAGCTAATACACCCACTGAGCACTAACATAAGTGCTGAGAAATCTCATCAGAAAATCATTAGGCAGGGTGGGTCCATGGATTCATGCTGTTGACGCCAAATTCTGACCCTACCATCTGTGTGCTACGTTTTCCAGTCTTCATCTGTCCAGTTTTGGTGAGCCTGTGCCCACTGCAGCCTCAGCTTTCTGTTTTTGGCTGACGGGAGTGGAACCCGACATGGTCTTCTGCTGCTGTAGCCCATCCACCTCAAGGTTCAATGTATTGTGCATTCTGAGACGCTTTTCTGTTCACCACAGCCGTACAGAGTGGTTACCTCCATTACCGTAGCCTTTCTGTCGGCTTGAACCACCCTGGCCATTCTCCTCTGACCTCGCTCATTGCAGAACTGCCACTCAAAGGATGTTTTCTTTTGTTTTTCGCACCATTCTGAGTAGATTCTATAGTCTGTTGTGCATAAAAATCCCAGGAGATCAGCGGTTAAAGAAACAAAAAAAACAGCCCGCCTGGCATTAACAAGCATGCCATGATTAAAATCACTTAGATGACATTTGTGCCCCATTCTGGTGTTTAATGTTAACATTAACTGAAGCTTCTGAGCTGTATCTGCATGATTTTATACATTATGCTGCTGCTACATGATTGGCTGATTAGATAATTGCATGAAGAAGCAGGTGTAGAGGTGTTCCTAGTAAGGTCATCAGTGAGTGTATATCTTGAGGATTCATTATATATATACAGTGGTACCTCAGTTCTCGAACTCATTAGAACTCGAATTTCTTAAAAGTCGAACCACGCAGTTCGAAAAAAAATTACCTAGAGCTCGATCTGAATCTCAGAAGTCAAACCGTGAACGGCGACCTAAGATAACTTGCATGCGCAGTCACGCGTCTCTCAGCGGAAACAAAGGGTAAAGCTCCAGTCTCAGCCTCGCATTAGCTGTGATAGCACCGTGAATGTTTACACTAACTGAATACATATATTTAGACA
Source organism: Paramormyrops kingsleyae (assembly GCF_048594095.1). Classification (NCBI taxonomy): domain Eukaryota; kingdom Metazoa; phylum Chordata; class Actinopteri; order Osteoglossiformes; family Mormyridae; genus Paramormyrops; species Paramormyrops kingsleyae. Next base: position 24,933,545 of record NC_132803.1, read on the forward strand.
GTAAAAATACATTTAGACAATGATAGACAGTAAGAGTAATTATTATTATATAATAAAATACATTTAAAAATAAAGATTTCTTATTCATTATTTTAATATTAATAATAAACCATTAACACGTTTAATTATAATAATATTGTTGTGCCGAGCGGGACGAAACGGAGACAAAGGCGCAGATGTCAGGGTATCGGGGAATACAGGGTTTAATTACAGGTAAGGCAGGCAAAACGCAGACGGACAATACAATGACTGGACTGGGGAAACGCGGCCGAAATACAGAGGACTAATGACAACAGCCAGAAACACCTGATCACACAGGGATTCCACACGGGGTTAACAAGGGGGCGTGGCACACGGAAGGAGCGGATGATCAGGGCAGGATACATTGTTTGGATACATTTATTTTCTTACTTTAAAAATTACTGTTTTGATAAATGTGCTTAGATGTGTTTAGTACAGTATATGCTCTTCTTGTTTCATCCGGTTCACTTTCTGTTTAAATGCTAAAAAAAACATATCTAGGTATAATTTTTTGGGGCTGGGAACCAGTTAATTGGTTTTCCATTATTTCTTATGGGGAAAATTCAATTAGAACTCGAAATTTTTAAGATTCGATCTGGAGTTCTGAACGGATTAAGTTCGAGTTCTGAGGTATATATATATATATATATATATATATATATATACACACATACACTCACCTAAAGGATTATTAGGAACGCCATACTAATATGGTGTTTGACCCCCTTTCGCCTTCAGAACTGCCTTAATTCTACGTGGCATTGATTCAACAAGGTGCTGAAAGCATTCTTTAGAAATGTTGGCCCATATTGATAGGATAGCATCTTGCAGTTGATGGAGATTTGTGGGCATCCAGGGCACGAAGCTCCCGTTCCACCACATCCCAAAGATGCTCTATTGGGTTGAGATCTGGTGACTGTGGGGGCCATTTTAGTACAGTGAACTCATTGTCATGTTCAAGAAACCAATTTGAAATGATTCGAGCTTTGTGACATGGTGCATTATCCTGCTGGAAGTAGCCATCAGAGGATGGGTACATGGTGGTCATAAAGGGATGGACATGTTCAGAAATAATGCTCAGGTAGGCCGTGGCATTTAAACGATGCCCAATTGGCACTAAGGGGCCTAAAGTGTGCCAAGAAAACATCCCCCACACCATTACACCACCACCACCAGCCTGCACAGTGGTAACAAAGCATGATGGATCCATGTTCTCATTCTGTTTACGCCAAATTCTGACTCTACCATTTGAATGTCTCAACAGAAATCGAGACTCATCAGACCAGGCAACATTTTTCCAGTCTTCAACTGTCCAATTTTGGTGAGCTCGTGCAAATTGTAGCCTCTTTTTCCTATTTGTAGTGGAGATGAGTGGTACCCGGTGGGGTCTTCTGCTGTTGTAGCCCATCTGCCTCAAGGTTGTGCGTGTTGTGGCTTCACAAATGCTTTGCTGCATACCTCGGTTGTAACGAGTGGTTATGTCAGTCAAAGTTGCTCTTCTATCAGCTTGAGTCAGTCAGCCCATTCTCCTCTGACCTCTAGCATCAACAAGGCATTTTCGCCCACAGGACTGCCGCATACTGGATGTTTTTCCCTTTGCACACCATTCTTTGTAAACCCTAGAAATGGTTGTGCGTGAAAATCCCAGTAACAGTAAGATTGTGAAATACTCAGACCGGCCCGTCTGGCACCAACAACCATGCCACGCTCAAAATTGCTTAAATCACCTTTCTTTCCCATTCTGACATTCAGTTTGGAGTTCAGGAGATTGTCTTGACCAGGACCACACCCCTAAATGCATTGAAGCAACTGCCATGTGATTGGTTGATTAGATAATTGCATTAATGAGAAATTGAACAGGTGTTCCTAATAATCCTTTAGGTGTGTGTGTGTGTATATATATATATATATATATATATAAATATATATTAGCGGTGGGACTCGATTAAAAAAATAATCTAATTAATTAGAGGCTTTGTAATTAATGAATCTTATTAATTGATTAATCGCATTTAATCACACAAGAAAATTTGCCCCAAAGCGCAAATGTTTTTTTTAAAACATATATTCGTATCACGAAGCTGTAAAAAAATATTTAGTTTCTACCTATATATATTTGAAAAGTAGACCGTCCAAGGTTTCTGAGGGTGTTTTTAAAATATGTATATGACAAAAACTCGCAGAGTTATTTAAATGGTTTGGCGAAATTTCTGTCATATCCCGCCGGCGGGATAGGCGACTCCAGAGGGTTAAATGCGTTATTTTTTTTTAACGCTTTATTTTTTTTTCAAATTAATTAATCGCAATTAACAGCTTAAATTCCCACCCCTAATATATATATATATATACTGTATATATATGCGTGCCCTGGGAGCACTATCTCTGCATCTCTGATGAGAGCATTATGAAAAAAGATGGTACAAAATCTGTTGAATGTCCTCTGGCAGATGTAGGGGCTTATTGAAAGACTATCAGTAAGCGCTGTGTCGTTATGACCATGACAGCTATTCTGTTATTCCGTGCCAGTGGTGCCTTTCGACTAGCCAGGGGGTGGCTGCTGATATTAGTGAATCATATGTCAGTGGGTTACAACCTGTTAAATCCATGGGGAAAGTCCCTGCCTCACATTCGCCTTAAGAAGAAAAACTCAGCCAGTTGTTGGTTCTTGTTAGTTCTTCATAACACCAGCTGGACCATTATCCAGGTACATATTTTATGTATATATTACATATATCATCAATACGAAGTGGCACCTTTAACAAATAACATTGCCAGAACCTCCAGACATTCCCCATGGTTTAATGTTCACACACACTCTTACAAACAGCAGTGCAGCAGATTAGAGCACAAATGGAAATCTATGGGTTTAGGGTGTTTAAGTTGGCATGGTCTGACAGCCTGCCACAGTACAAGCAAGCTCTTTACTGGGCGCGTTCAGCGTATTACTCTAACCTTACTGATAGCAATCGAAATAACCCTCACTACCTTTTCAAGACAATAACTTACCTAACAAATAGGGCTGATCCTCTGCTACTGAGTAATTTTTTATGTTAAATATTTTATAGACTTCTTTTACAATAAAATGGTACAAATTAGACTTCAAACATGTTTAAATGGCTCACAAATGCAAACAGACCACACGCACACCCTTAATGCTTTTGAATAAATTAGTGAACAGGAATGAACAACTTCTTAAAGAATCCATGGGAGTTGAAGGTGAAATAGGTGAAAACCTATAACTGCCATAATGAATGTGTCCCTGTCGTCAGGTTATGTTCCTGACCAATTTATAGTAGCAGCAATCAGACCACTACTGAAAAACCAAGTTTAGAACTACAGGAGCTCAGCAGTTACAGATCTGTCTTTAATGTACCATTCTTGTCCAAAGTTCTGGAGAAGACAGTCACTGCTCAACTTCAGACATACTTGGAGACACACAACATACTGGATAGATTCCAGTCGGGCTTCTGCCTGGGACACAGCACTGAAACTGTCTCAGCTAAAGTTGTAAATGACATAGCAATGGCAACTGGTGCAGACAATATAACTGTGCTATTGCTTTTGGACCTTAGTGCAGCCTTTGAAAGGTTGACCATCTTACTCTATTACAAAGACTTAAATCTGATGTCGGGTTGGGTGGAATGGTGTTGAAGTGGTTTAAATCCTATTTGACTAATCAATATCAATATGTTAAAGTGTTGAATAATTATACTCCGTCATCCATGTCATGTGTCAAATATGGAGTACCACAGGGATCAGTGCTTGGTCCTTTATCGTTTTCTCTATACATACTGCCATTAGGTAATATAATGAGAAAACATAATGTTTATTATCACTACTAGGTTGCCAACACCCAAATGTACATTTCAGTTATGTTAATTGCTTTAACGATGTAAAGACCTGGATGACTGAAAACTTTTTATCATTAAAAAATGAGGTTCTGTTGTTTGGAGGCAAGTCTGCAGATAGGAATGCTATAATCTCCACACTCCACTCCGTGCGGCTGAACTTTTCCCTCAGCAGCTCAGCTCATAACCTAGGTGGCTCTCATTCAAATCACAGCTACGTGACATTGGCAAACTGCGACAATTGTGTACTATTCAAGACACTGAGAAATTGATACACGCCTTTGTATACAGTAGATTAGACTACTGTAATGCTCTGTTATCTGGGAGCTCACACTGCACATTAAACACCTTGCAGCATATTCAAAACGCAGCAGCTCCAATTGTCACCAGGAACAGGAGGTTTGAACATGCAACCCCTGGTCTTAGTTCCCTGCACTGGCTTCCTGTTAGGTTCCGGACTGCCTTCAAAGTTCTCCTACTTACATATAAGGCACTTAAAGGTCTAGCTCCTGCCTACCTGACAGAATTACTTCAAGTTTACAACTCGCATCGTCCACTCAGATCACAGAATACAGGTTTCCTTGTCGTTTCACATATAAATAAAGTGACAGTAGGCGGTAAAGCATTCTGCTACAGGGCCCCTATATTTTGGAGTGGTTTGCCAGTCTATGTTCAGGATACCGATTCGGTCTTAGTCTTTAAATCTCAATAGAAGACATATATCTTCGGTTTAACCTACCCACAACATAACATATACTGTAACATACCGTAACTATGGTGGCTGGTGCTGCTGTTCATGCCACTTTTATCTGCTATGCTTGTCCATTAATATGATGTTGCACTTACCATGACACACCCACATAAAGCGCCTTGGGGTGACTCTGGGGTGGTGCTACATAAAAATGAATTGAATTGAGTGGAAGGATTGCATCCTGTCCCCTTTTCCAGGTGGTAAATGTCAGGTGACACAGTCACGTTGCCTCATTTCATGATTGATTCATTCCGCCAAATCCCTTCATTCCTGTTGAAGCCTTTGTAGAAGGGATCATAACTAGTGACCAAAACTAAGCATCCCTGACCCTGAAATGCAAATCGTAGGTGGAGGCCATACTGTAGAAGCTAAGCAGTTAAAATATCTGCAGTGATTTCTGCTGGCAGCAGGTAACATAATGGTGAAGAGCATGCCAGTTCATTTTCCTCTGATTTTGTGCTGTTGAGCAAAGCATTAAAGATAAATTGCAGTAAGAAATGTTGGCCACACTCAGGGGCATCGGAAATAGAGGGGATGGGGGGGGGGGGGCGTGTTCCCCCTCAATAGTGACAGAGCCCCCCCCTTTCCCAAACAAATCAACATAAACAGATACAATACAACTCTGGAACTTGAACGCCTCTTAACTCGACCAACTTGGATGAGGAACGGGTCTGTCAGATTTCTTTCCACTTGTACTTCGACCGAAATCTTGGAACTCGACCGTACCTGTTAGAACTTGTATGGGTTGAGACCTGTTCAACGCTACCAATTTGAAGAAAAATCTAGTGTCAACTGGACCAAAATCTCTTAACACGACAAAACAAAACAAACCTGCTAAAACTTGTTCAGACCGAGACGTTTCTCCCTTTCCAAAGAATAACACCCAGTCCCTCCCTCCTCCTCTCCATTTTATCATTAGTTGGGTAGGTAGATAGGTTAAAATAGGCAATCATCTGGGGGTCTAGAACGGATTAAAGTCATTTATGTTATTTCTTACGGGAAAATTGAACTTGGACCTCGACCAAATCACAACTCGACCAGCCTTCTGGAACTAATAATGTTTGTGTTCCAAGGTACCATTGTATATATTTTGGGCTGGATGATATTGGAAAAAAAATCAAATTGCAATATTTTTGGGTTTTGCAATCACCAATTGCCTCTTGTTATTTAACACATTTGTCATATCTGTCATGATGAATTCACACCTTACTGAGCTCAATTAGGTGCCATATACCTAAAGAAGACTGTAGTCCTGTATCAGACAAAATCACTTTATCATATTGATCAGTTATTTTTTAGTTATATTTAGTTGAAACTGGACTCCAAGCAATGCTAGTCTTATTTTAAATGATGAAATCTTGATAATTTGAAAATTATTATCTTATTCTTTCACAATGTGACTATTGTATGTGTGCCCATTTGATGTCATGACATACACTATATGGACAAAAGCATTGGGACACACCTCTGTATCAGTGAATTCAGGAGTTTAATTTAGACCCATTGTCACAGATGTATAAAATAAAGCACATAGCCATGCAGTCAGGTTTACAGACATTTGTGAAAGAATGGGTCATTCTGAAGATCTCAGTGAATTCAAGCATGGTGCTGTCATAGGATGCCACCTTTGCAATAAGTCAGTTCATGAAATTTCTTCCCTGCTAGATATTTCAGTGAACCGTAAATGGTATTATTGTAAAGTATAAGCATTTAGGAACAACAGAAACTCAGTCGGATGGAGTGGTGTAAATGCTGTTATGTACGACAGTAATAATGTTAATGGGGTTAGTATATACAGAAATTATAAATTGTCAGGAGCCTTGTACTAAATTAAGGTTTTTATTTGTCTCTTTCTTAGGCTGGGAAGCGCCTTCCTAATTTCAGATCTAATGAGCATTTCTCCATTCTTTGGTGACCAATGAGCATTAAACACTGCCAAAATTGTTTTGTTATACATCCAAAATTTAGCCACAAGATAATACTTGAAGATGGCAAAATGTATAGCAATGCTTTATATGAGATTGTAAAGTAGTTTAGAAGGTATGTGTAGAGGTGGATAGTTCAGGTCCAGATAGTTAAAGTCCAGACCAAGATTTTGTTTTAACCAACCAGTTGAGCTGTTTGGTTGAAATAAAGACTTGGTCTAGACTTTTACTTTCTGAACCTGAACTACTCACCTCTGATGCCTGGTTATATGGCTGGATATTGGCACAGTGGGTTAGTGGGCTGCATTGTGGTCTCACACCTCCAGGGTCGTGGGTTCACTGTCTTTGTATGTGTGTGGAGCCCTTAACATGTCCATGCAGGTTACCTTCTGGGACTGGAGTTTCCTCAAATAGTCCAAAAACGTGCTTTAGGAAAACTGGACACAGATATAAAAATGAATATAAAAAACTCTACATACCTTTGTTATAATTGTAGGTCTTTGTATTAATCTTTAATGTGACTTTGCGACCAACAAAATTCAAGAGAAAAACAAACAAACATTTAAGCAGTATAATGTTATTAAAAGCTGCACAGTGGTGTTATGCCCCCACCAAACTAATACTTTGAGGAAGTACCTTTTGCATTTATTACTGCAGTACATCTTTGGGAGTAAGTCTCTATCTATTTTTCACACCTGTGCTTTGTTATTTTATCTCACTCTTCCTTGCAAAAAATGTCAATCTCCTTCAAATTGCCAGGGGATCTCCAGTACACAGCCTGCTTTAGGTCATTCCACAGGTTTTCTGGGGATTGAAGTCCAGGCTCTGACTGGGCCATTCCCACTTTGATCTTCCTTTTCTGAAGCCCTTCCTGGGCTGACTTGGATATGTGCTTTGGGTCATTATCGTGTTGGAAAGTGAAATGCCTCTTCATTTTTACCCTTCTGTCAGTAGGTTTTTTCCCCCAAAATCTCTTGATATTTGGAGCTGGTGATTATCCTATTTATACTGACTGGAGTCCCTGTCCCAGCTGAAGAGAAGCAGCCCCACAGTGCGATGAAGCCACTGCCGTGCCTCCCAGTCAGTCTGATGCTCTTTGGAAGATGAGCTGTGCTGGCTGTGCACCAAACATCTCTAAGAATAAAGGCCAGAAGGCCAACCTGAGGCTCATCAGACCACATGGTTTGGCGTGATTGAATATATTGTACTGCAAAATTTACATGGATTTGGATGTTCTATCATGTGACAAATGGCTATAGCCACCTTAGCACATAGCCCAGACATGTGCAGAATAAGTATCACATGCAAGGAGGGACCAGTACCTGGTAGAAATTTCTGCAACTCTTTAATATTGCTGTAGGCCTCTTGATAGCCCCCCTGGTAAGTTTTAGTCTACGTCCGCACTAATAAGTAAAAAAATTTTATGGGAGTTTCCAAAAGAAAAGATCTGCATCCGCACTACCGTTACCACTAGCCTTGAAAAAAACGTATGTGTTCACACTGCTCCGTGTTAAAGGCAAAAAGTAGCCATAACAGTGCGGGTTAATGTATATATTTCTGGCATTTTTCATTTGCACATTTAACCAAAGCTTTTGATAATATATTTTTGTAAAAGTGGCCCACTTTATATTTTATTTATTTGTTTGTTTTTTGTCCAACCAAAATTTTTTATAATTCTAGAAGTGGCAAAGTATATATTTTGAATCATTTATTTTGACTTTGATTAGTAATAAAGTTCGGTTTTTATAAATGCTTGAATGTTGATTAATCCCAGACACAACCATGTGTTTAGCGTAAATGCACGTATTTTATTTAGCAAAAGCGAAACATCACAGTACAGTAGCATTGCAAACACAAAGCCGTACATAAAAGGAACCATCACAGCAACAATACAGGAATACAGAAATTTAGTCACTACACGTCTCACTCTCTTCCTCTCAGTTTCAGTGCACCCTAATGTTTGATGGATGGACGTATTTATCATAAGCTAGAGCTGCACTTAAACTTGGCTCAAGTACAGTCTCATTTTGAACTCCACAATAGTTATAAACAGCATATAATGTACACAAAACACAATTCAGCTGCACACGAGTAAGCAGAACATATACCAGGCAGCGAAAGTCCTGTACGTCCTCCATGTTCACATGTGGCTAATTACCGTGAAAACAACGGCAAAGCGTTCTTCATTCCCGTGAAGAATAACAAATTAGGAAAAGAGACATTGAAACAAAGAGAGCTAATCAGGAAAGGGTCACGAGCTAAATACAAACCAATCGGAGCTCACCGATGGAGGCATACCAAAATTTTTATGTTTATTAGCATTCACACTAATGTGTTAACAGAAAGATTAGTTGTCGGAATGTGGTGAAATTTTTCTCCATTTCTGGGAACAAAAGATCTATGGTGGTGTGGAGGGAAGGCTCAATCAGAAGAAAATGTTTGCGTTTCTCAACAAAAACGTATTAGTGTGGACGGGTCCTTAGGCACATGCTATTTGTAGCTATTTGCCCCCGGATGTTTATAGCAGGTAGATGCATTTTGCACGTAGGTGTCAGTAGCTAACAATGCTAATAGCACCCTAGGTGGAATAGCTAATGTGACTATTTGCATCCGGGTGTTAGTATTTAACAATTATAATTTTTATATTATTATTATTATTATTATTATTATTATTATTATTAACACCTTTCATATTTGTATACAACTTTGGGACCTTTGGCTGTTCTAGTGATGTGCAACCATGCAAACAACACAGTGTTTATGTTTTTTTGTGGAGCCAGGGGGCGGGGACTGAGTAGGGCAGATATAAATAGCTGAGCAGATGGGCAGTTCCTATTTGCACCCGGGTGCAAGTAGATACTCTGTAAGTTTTATCCATGTCCTCCACATCGAAGGGTCGTCCAGGTTTTTGCAAAGTGCATGTGGTGCCACACTTAATCCACTTATTGGTGACAGCCTTCACAATGCTCAGTGATAGACCTTATGGGCAAAAGTATTGGGACACCGGTAGTAATTACAGGAATGGGCCACATAAGCCACACCCATTGCTGACATACAGGTGTATAATTAAGCACACAATCAGGCAATCTGCAGCAGAATGGGGGTCATACAGAAGAGCTTAGTCAGCCCAGCACCGTCACTGGACACTATTGGACACCTTTCCAGCATGTCGATTCTCCACATTTCTATGCTGCTAGAGCTGCCCTGGTCAACTGCAAGTGAAGTGATTGTGAAGTGTGAACATCTGGAAGCAAGTCCAGCTGCAAGGTGGGGGCCACACAAGCTCACAGAAAGGGACCTGATCACCCAGCATCAATACCCAACCTGAATGGCAGCAAATCTCACCAGCAATGTCCCAGTATCTAAAGGAAAGCCTTCCCAGAAGAGTACAGGCTATTATAGCAACTAAGGGTTAGTCATATTAATAACCTTTGATTCAGTGAGATAATGTTCAAGCTGGTGTCCAAGTACTTTTTCTATATAGGGTACATCCAATGTCTTTGATAGACTCTTCCATAGCCCTCTCCTGATGGGTGCCTTTTAACAAGGCTGTAGATGGTTTGTCAGCTCTGTGCCAATCATGGCCCTCCAGTAGGATACAACCACAAAAGTTGCAAAGAAATATTGTAAAAAGAACTGATAGGATAGTTAGAATCACACACTGGTGGCAGGTGTATGTTACTTATCCTTGGACATATTTAAATGTCATTGGTCACCTCTAAACACTGCTATCGCCCTCTTGATTAAACCCACTCTTACACACCCAGGGCATTTTGATTATCCATCCATCCATCCATTATCGTAACCGCTTAATCCGCATTTTGATTATCCATCCATCCATTATCGTAACCGCTTAATCCGCATTTTGATTATCTTTCCAACTAATTGTATATTTGTGTTTTGCTTGATTTATGGTGGATGCAAGGTCACATCAAGGATGGCAAGACATAATTTGTCATGATCTCTGGCTTTACATTGTAACGACCTGTACTTTTAATAAGGTTGTGTGGACTTCTTACATCCAGTGGACATTCAGCTGTTCATATGTTCCATCTGGCATTGTAAAAATTCCAGCAACCATTCAACTTTTTCTGGATCCAGAAAGAAGTAATATGCAGACCTGGTAGCATTTGCTGCCACAGTAGTGAAGTGCTTTGAGAGGCCGGTGCTGGACCTTATTAATGGCACCATCCTGACGAGTCTGGACCCCCTTCAGTTTGTATGCTGCCACAAGAAGTCCATAGAGGCCTCCATATCACATGTACTTCACATTACCTTGGACCAATAATGATAAGGTCCTAGGTCTATTGGTAGAGTTCAGCTTAGTATTTAACACTCATCCCACCCAGACCAATCACCAGAAACTACAAATTATGTGTCAAGATTAAGGACTTTCTCTGTGACAGACCCCAACCAGTGAGTATTGATATAAGAACCTTGGTCAGCATAATTCTCAATGTAGGCTCTGTGTAGTGCACTGCACACCCCCCCCCTCCCCACGCCCCCTCTGCTATACTCACTATTCACCCAATCCTACCCCTTCTTAACATTTGCTGAAAGCACCACTATCAGAGATTCCTGGCAGAATGGTACCAGTAAAATATTTCCCTAATTACCAGCAAGAACACAGAGCTGGTCATTGACTTTGGGAAGTCGAGGGCAGTCCTCACTCACACCTGCATTAGTGGTATTGGAGAAGTTCAGACACGTAAAAATACCGGGGGTCGCCGTCATTGACAACCCCACGTGTTTACAGGAGACCTCAACGGCCACCAGTACCCCCTTGGATAGCTAAAGAAGGTCGAAATGCCACCAGCAGTATTAGCCATTTTTTTTCAGACGCACTATGGAGTCTTTTCTCTCCAGTTGCATAATATCTTGGTAGAGCAGCTGCTTGGCACAGGACCACAAAGAACTGCAGTGGATGGTGCAGACCGCTCAGAGCATTACTGACACACACCTGACAGCAGTCCAGGACAAATACATAACTCGCTGGCTTAGAAACTGCATACTGCATAATTAAGGACTCCAGGCTCCATGAACAGCCACTTTTCTCCTAATTTCCTTCTGTCATGTGATATAGGACAATGAGCACTCAGACCACAATGTTCAGGGACATTTTTTACCTACAGGCAATTTAGGCTTCTTAGCAAAAACTAATTCCAAACAAACCTCTGTAACAATTGACAATGTGACACTATTTTCATTCTGATTCTACCCCAATGCACTTCTTTCAAATGTATATGGTTATTTTCTATTATTTGCTGTCTGTCATTACTGCTGCACTGGTATTGCATTAATTTTGCACCATAGTCTGCAGGAAGCACACAGATAAGAATGTCATTGTACTGTGCTCTCAAAAGAATACAAAGCTACACTGCATCTAATGTATGTGTGCTCTGCAATGGACTGACATCCCATCCATATTAGCCAGTTGCATTTTTCATATGGCAAATACCATATGAAGCTGACTTTAATGTATATTCCATTTTTTGTTAATTTTCCTTTAAAATCAGTTATTTGTGTATTGAATGTCGCAATGACCATTTATTAGCTACATGCTCAGATTTTTCTGCCCAAAGCAGTACATGTGATAAAAGATCGGAACCAATTTATTATGGAAAGGCTTCCTTTATCTTTTTCCAAATGTGAATCTTATTATTTATTGTGAAAATTACTATTTTTCTCAAGCTGCCAAATAGAAACAAATTTTACTGGGGAAGATTATTCTTATTGTCATGGACAAACAACCGGATTTTACCGACAAAGGACCAACAAAGACTCCGTTGTTCTTTGATGTGCAATATCTTCAAAGACCAGTTGTTTGTTTCTAATTATTTTATGATTGTCTTTTTTTTGTATCAATGTTCCCTTGTTTTCTGTCTTGCAGAGCCAATGGTTTGTCTGATGCATCTTCTTCAACCTTCACGCTCCTTTTGTTCCTTGCATTTTGATTTCTGCACATGACAGGAGGGACGATATGCTATTTCTTGCTTGAGAAGAAAGAATATCACAGTAGGAGTCAGCTCCCTTTTTTATGTGCAATGTGCTTCAGCCTTCTCTCTCTGGAGACGTTTCCTGAAATAATGAAATGCAGGAGTCACACAAAAAGCCATTACCGAGAGAAGCAGGTTTCTAGGTGGCAGATGTTTGCTGAAAATATGGCCATACAGACATGAGGCTATTAAATGTTCTCCAGGCCTGTGGGAGAGATAGATTCTTTTTGGGGAAAATGAGCATAAACAGGGTTTTGTTCACCCCTTACGACAGACAAAAGGGGGGAAATATTTAGGTTCAAATTGCTGAGAAGCACTATCATTTGTGTCATCTATGAGTCAGAAGCAGATAGCACTTAGTGTACAGGCCTAAGCGCAGAGGAGAGCTGAGGGCTGAGTAACAGTGCTGTTGGCATCTGCAAGAGCCAGACACTTAAGAAGTTCCAACGCTAGATGCTAATGTACATAAAACTCCAATATTTTGCTGGCTTATCCAAACACACACTGACACAGATGCCAGCCAGCTGCAAGAACATGCAATTCTTGCCAAAAATCACAGATGAAAAGGTGGTTCTCTGTGCTGATATGAATTTTAAACAAATGGCAGGAGATTAACAGAGAGACATACATTTAAAAAAAAAAAATCTGAAGTGTAGTGTTACCATTAATGCCTCAAAGAGCTTATGCATGTTGCCATGCAGTTTGTATACGTGCTGCCTCCGGTAAACATTTACTTCATATTGTAACCATTAAAATATTCATATTTAAACATTTTGAGTCGTCAATCATAATTCGATCGGCATATCTGTAGTAAGGACTTTAAAGCAGCTTAGTTTCTCTACCCAAAAATGCATCTATGTGAAATCTATTTGTGATTAAATAGAAAATGTACATAAACTATGCATGTTAAATGTAAGGGTTTGAACTCTAGAATGAATCTTGTACAGATACATGGCCGAGATGGAGAACCAAACGCAATCTATGTGACCTAAATGCTGGAATGAACCATAGACTCTATGAGGGATGTTTCCTTGCCTGAAACTCTCCACTGCCTTTTCAATTCTTCATGCCAGACATCAGATGTCTAATATTTTAGCTTTGCCATTAAAGATGCTGCAAGTATTTCATTATGTTCATGCCCTGCCATCATTTCTGCCTGGAAGGCTCTGGAGAAAACACAGCACTGAAGTGTAGCAGCTTACTTTAGACATCATTAATAGAATCGTCCTTCTTATTATTGCCTTAGGATCGCATGCCTTGTAAAGTGTGACATTTCAAAACAAACATTACAAAAAAACAATGAACCTGCTTTGTACATTGGCAATAATTTCTGAAAGATATTTAAAAGTGAAATCTAAAATGGCATCAGATGTAAATATCAGATTAACCCATTATGGGGGCATAAGGATTAGGAACAGTATAACGAAGGATAAGGAAAGTAATCTTCATGAGGCTGTGGCATTTAACTGATTTTAGATTAAACTTAAAGAAATACCAAACAAACTGAGCTTAAATGATAATATATGCGGTCATTTAAGGACTAGCGCAGCCATATAAGGGAAAACACTCAGGTGTAATTGAGAATTTTCAGGATTTTCAGCCCTGGTATCATGGTTTTTTTAATAGGCCACTCTGTACATCACATCACACACATATTGGTACTGCTAGAATGTGTTGACAGTAGCATAAAGATACTACTGATTGCTAGCAAGCCACTGCACATTCATTTGAGTGGAAATCTGCCGAAATCTCTTTTTTGCTTTCCAGTTTTTCCATACCTTAAATGCTTTTGATTACTTTAGCATTCTCTGCTTTCTCTCCAGTGAGAGAAATCTATTTTGCTAAACATTACATGTGGTTCAATATTTATGACATGCAAAGCAGAATGCTGAATCTGCTTCAAGAGTGCCAACCGATATTAATGGTTGTGCTAGGTGCTGACAAAATAGATTTTTGCTTCTAAACACAGAATAAATATACAAAATAATGGAGGGGGTATGTCCTTTTCTACATCATATGGAACGTCTTATACCACACAGGGGATATGAATATTTTCTAATGTACTAATGAATTGTTTCAACCTGTATTTTTCACATTATTCTTTTTGCAAGCTATCAAGCACAAGTTAATGTTATTAAAATGCTATTTCTTTCTCATTAACACAAACATAATAGAGCTATAGAACCAAACAACTATTTAGTTTTTAGACCATATTATATTTTGAAAAATAAATTCTGGGAAGACAATTTCATATTAACTTGATGTTTTTTTAGTTTTGCCTAAGTCCTGATGACCTAACTGGTCATTCGTGTGACTTGGTTATTGCAGACGACTTAAACAAATCCTTTGCTATTGAATCTACCTGAACAAACGGTAACCAACTAGTAGACAACATGCCCCACGACACACACTTTAGGTGAGGTTGAAACCAGATTAGGATGTGTTGTACCTCCTTGAGCCAAAGGTACTGAGCAGCTGAACCTTAGGCAATATCGTTGAACAGTTTTGCTGGTCTTTTCAGTATTGCCTTTGTTGTCTTGTTTGAAACAATAGAGAACAGACACCTCTACTCAAAAATCTGTGAACATAACTTTTATGTTTCCTTTAATATTTCAATCTAAGACTTTGATTCTGCAAAATCCCAAGACCTATAATACTTCTACAAGATCTGTTTTTTTCTTAATGTACAGTATGTAGCTTGTTCCTTTGTGGCATTGTGAGGTGTCCACCCTCAATTTCAGAATTACCCAATGTTATCCTTTAGATAGTCATGCCCCTTTGCAAAGTACTGTATTCAAACCAACCAACTTCTAGTTCAGTTTCTTTCATACTTCACAATATACAGTTCCAGTCAAAAGTTTGTATACACCTACCTGTAGAAATGTTTATCTGTACAAGAATCATTATAAAAACATCAAAACTATAAAGTAACATATATGGGATAATGCACTGACTAAAAGTATATTAAGCAAAAAAATAATTTGTTTGGGGGGGGAGCTCTGTGGTTTGAGACTGTGGTTTGAAGGTTGTTGGTTCAAATCCCGTGGTCAGCAGAGTGATCCCACCCTTGGGCGCTTGAGTGTGGCCCTTAACCCCAACTGCTACAGGTACTGGCTGACTCTACTGTCTCCCCTACACCAGTTCCATGAGGTGGCCTCCTGGGATGCTTTTCCAGCCGTCCTGAAGGAGATCCCACATATACTGTATCACTCATTGAAATGAAAATGAAAATTAGTTCCATTCCATGATTGCTGATAACCAGCTAACCTCTAAGCCACTTTTGAGAAGTGGGGGGGGGGGGTTGCTGGTTTTGAATTTTGTCAAGCTTGCTAGGGCGGATTAGCAGAATGACGTTACATATTTTCTATTCTGAGAAAAATGAAAGATCGATCTATGTAAAGATGTCACGGGCCAGTACTTTGTGACCTCTTATAAATGGCGAATGAGCCAATGTAATCCCTCATCCTTCGGCCACTACAGAAAATGGCTGATCATCTATCATCCTCATTTTTTCAGTAGTTGTTTGGTACTTTTAACTTTGAATATTGAAGTTTAAATATTTGTTGTCAATATCGGTACTTTAACGGATATGTCAGGCATCTCACGCCCTACATATTGTATGTTCAGTCTTCAGAAAGTCAATGGGCTCCATTTATGGGCAAGTCCAGATCCATTCCGATATTTTGACGACGGAAAAACCAGAGAACCAACCAAAAAAAGGTTGTCCTAACACTCTTAATTATTCAGTGATGTGTTTTGGGTGTAACAAACAATAAACCAATCAGGATGGCACGTCACCTCAGCAGCCGTACGTGATCTACGGTGGATTGCTATTATAATGGTACATTTGCCAGGCAAGCTGGATTGCTTTTCGCCCGAGGAAACAGACATGCTCATGTGCGAGGTGAACATACGCAAGCAGATAATTTACAGGAGCACCACTGTTCCACCTAAGCTTTTCAAGGTGAAGCAGATGTGGGATGAGGTAGCAGTGAGTGTTTCCTAGTTTAAATACTAGAACTCGTGGCCATAAGTGGAAATTAGCGGGAGAACATTTTAAAACAAATTTGAGGAAGCACTTCTTTACACAGCGTGTAGTTAGAGTATGGAATAGTCTTCCTGGTAATGTAGCGGAACCTAAAACCCTGGATTCAGTATAGATAACTCTGAGTTATTAGTTAAGTTCTCCCCAAACGAGCTTGATGGGCCGAATGCCCTCTTCTTGTTTGTAAATTTCTTATGTCCTAGCATCACCAGCTCATCGCGCAGTGCCGAAAGCAGTATAATGATTTCAGAAGATGGGTAAAACAGAAGCTCGCTGCTGAACGAGCACGGCGGCTGGGAACGGGGACTTAATAATGCTTGTGTGTGTTTTTTTTATTATTATTTTAAATTTGGGTCTGCGGTTCGCAAAAATATAAATAAAACTGCAGTCTTTGTTCAAACAAAACACAACCTACAGTTTTTAAGGTGTTTTAAAATGTTCAAACAAAAGGTAGGCTAATATATAGGGTTGTTATTTTTCTACTGTCACAATTTAGATTCCTTACCAGGCTACAGACGATTCAGCTCCTCTGCCAGCTGACCCCTCCTTGCCCGTGCTGCTGCCAGCGTACACTCCTTTGTTGGCATTGGCACATGCAGTTCAGCATCACACCTTCTAAAGTCCTCTAATATGTCCTCATTTATGTCCAACAGACATCCATCACGCATGGCAATGTTACGCAACATACAGCATGCCACAAGGAATGCGGCGACCTTCTGAGGGCTGTGTTTTAATGTTCCACCTGACTTATCTAAATATCTGAAACGTATTTTCGGCAATCAAAATTCGGCAGTCTTTTCGATTGCAGTATGCACTTAATTCTGATTATGAACTTGAAAGATTTTTTAATGATACAGTTTATTCTATACTTTATATATGTTTTGTTGTTTTATTGAGCAGTATGACTACAGTATGTGAAAGGACCAGATGTACTCTATAATAAAACATATACGTCGTATAAATGAAATAAAATAAAACAAAAAACCATTACTACACCTCAAGTGTCATGATCGGATCGTCCGCTCCTCCTGTGTGCCACGCTCGCTCATCTACCCCGTGTGGATTCCCCGTGTTTACCAGCTGTTTCTTATTGTTGTCATTAGTCCTATGTATTTAAGTCTGCGTTAGGTATGTTTTCCCCAGTCCAGTCATTGATGTTGTTTTATGTAGAGTGGTGTGGTTTTCCCTATTAAACCCCGTATTTTCTCGATCCCTCGCTTTTTCTTCATGCTTCCCCGGTCCGTATCTGCACGTTACATGATATCAAGTGCGAACCTATGCCACTAATGAGGGTCGTGCACCTGCACCTTTCTGAAATGTGCCGCTTATATACCATTTAACAATGCGCCATTGACTTTAGACGTTTTTTTTTTTTTTGGTTAAAAGCGCAGTGTCATTTCGGTGCCTTAAAAAACAACACTCATACGAGCGGGAAGTGGGTGCAAAATCATTTGCTATGTAGACGACGTGCTCGCACGGTGTGAAAACGAGCGAAGCACGTGTACAAAACTAGCGAAACCACGTTGTGACGTGCTTTGCGCCATTGGGAAATAGGGCCCACTATGTAATGAAAAAGATAGAGAAAAAGGAGAAATATGGTGGCGCAGTGGTTAGCACTGTTGCATAGGGTGACCAGATAATCCATGTCAGGGAGGACACTTTGAGCTACTTCGGGTTTTACAAACTACTTTCAAATTGAAAGGCTCCTGTGCTCGGCTAAATAGCTCAGCTCTTCTTGTGCTTTGACTGGTTTATTTCCTTGACTGAAAGACTCATCCAGCTGTTTCACATTAGCATTAGTGAAACATGCATGATTACAGGAGACTGACCAATCAGCACACAGCAAGAACTCAGTGCTCAAGTGAAATCCAGGTCCGTTTAATTGAAATGGTAATTTACAATACCTGTACTAGCTCAGAGTGTCCTCCCTGACATGGATTATCTGGTCACCCTACTGTTGCATTACACCTTTGGGACGAGGGCTCAAGTCTTCACCCACCTCTCTGGGTACTCCTGTTCCCCCTCCACAGTGCAAAAACTTGCTGAAGTTGATTAAGGTTACCAAACTGGCTATGAGTGTGCCCTGTGATGGGTTGGTGCCCCATCCTGTGTTGTTCCCTGCCTTACACCCCTACCCTGCAGGGATGTAGACCCACAACCCTGAATAAGACAAGCAGTTATGGTAGATGGATGGAGAGAAACTTATTGCTCAAGAATCATGAATCACAATCTCATTTCAGAGTGAAGAAAATATATATTTCTATTTCTAAAGTATATATATTTTGCCCAGAATCATGCAGCCTAATCCTCCTTTTTTCATTTCTGTTGCAGACATAATGAGGCAAAAAACACACATGTAACGTTTGCGTAATAATTAGTCTAAATGCCAAGGGTTTGCACAATGCATACAGGTGTAGAACTGCAGGCACCCCTGTACAGTATGTTATATATACACTTGTATGCAGTACAAATGAAGAACCACTATCATATTTTTCTCAGTACTTGTCAGGCCTGAGGGTGATTGTTTGCCAGTTGTGGTTTCCATAGTTACCAGCTGCTTCTAATTAGACTGCATGAGGCGGGAAAGTTAAAAGCTGGAAGTGTCACAGAGCTGGCTATCCTGCATGTGAGTGTGTAGCTGAGGCAAACTGTGTAAGACTGAAGGCCATGCAGCTGCTCTCTGGCTGATTTCACCTTAGTCCAGTTATTGTGTTTTTGTAGCAAATGATGGCGCTTGGAGTTAATTTAATGTAAGTTGAGCTTGAATGAGGGTTGGGAGGTTTTATCACTGCAAGGTATTTGCTGAGTGCAGCTGATCTCTTCTCTTCTGCAGGGTGATTTGCTTGGTAGGAGTCTACTACACTGATGTAGGACTAAGTAAGTGCTACTGACTACATATGGGATTGTGAGGCTGGCTGGGAGCTTGAGTGTTAATGCCTTACCCTTGGTGTTGTGGTTATTCTTGGTCTTGTCTCACCCACAGGTGCTGGCATTGGATTTCCTGTGAAATGTGACTTGAGTGCTGGAACTTCTGGCAGCAGCTCTGGGGCCAGTGAGGTGCAAGTGGCAACAAGCACTTCTGGTTCTAATGAAGACACAGGATCCTTCTACTTGACTGGCACTGTAGGCTCCCAGGGTGGCCAAGGATCTTTCCAGTATGTGGCAGTCCAGCCTGCCTCTGGTACTATCGGTAACTATGCTTCTATGGTATTTGTACCCTCTGGTAGGGTACAGGGGCAAGCAGCGTCACAGCAAGGCCTAACGGTTGTCCAGCAACTTGGGTCTGGACAGGGTTATGCTGGTGCCCAGCAGCCATGGTCTCAAGGCCTAACTGGTGCCCAGCAGCTGGTCTCTCAGCAAGGCTTAACCAGTGCCCAGCAGCCATGGTCCCAAGGCCTAACTGGTGCCCAGCAGCTGGTCTCTCAGCAAGGTTTAACCAGTGCCCAGCAACTTGGGTCTAAGCAGAGCTACTCCACTGCCCAGCAGCTGGCCTCTCAGCAAGGCCTAACCAGTGCCCAGCAACTGGGGTCTAAGCAGAGCTACTCCACTGATGAGCAGCTGGTCTCTCAGCAAGGCTTAACCAGTGCCCAGCAACTTGGGTCTGGACAGGGATATGCTGGTGCCCAGCAGCCATGGTCCCAGGGCCTAACCAGTGCCCAGCAACTTGGGTCTAAGCAGAGCTACTCCACTGCCCAGCAGCTGGCCTCTCAGCAAGGCCTAACCAGTGCCCAGCAACTGGGGTCTAAGCAGAGCTACTCCACTGATGAGCAGCTGGTCTCTCAGCAAGGCTTAACCAGTGCCCAGCAACTTGGGTCTGGACAGGGATATGCTGATGCCCAGCAGCCATGGTCCCAGGGCCTAACTGGTGCCCAGCAACTTGGGTCTAAGCAGAGCTACTCCACTGCCCAGCAGCTGGCCTCTCAGCAAGGCCTAACCAGTGCCCAACAATTTGGGTCTAAGCAGAGCTACTCCACTGACGAGCAGCTGGTCTCTCAGCAAGGCTTAACCAGTGCCCAGCAGCCATGGTCCCAGGGCTTAACCAGTGCCCAGCAGCTGGCCTCTCAGCAAGGCTTAACCAGTGCCCAGCAGCCATGGTCCCAAGGCCTAACCAGTGCCCAGCAACTTGGCTCTAAGCAGAGCTACTCCACTGCCCAGCAGCTGGCCTCTCAGCAAGGCCTAACCAGTGCCCAGCAACTTGGGTCTGGACAGGGATATGCTGGTGCCCAGCAGCCATGGTCCCAGGGCCTAACTGGTGCCCAGCAACTTGGGTCTAAGCAGAGCTACTCCACTGCCCAGCAGCTGGCCTCTCAGCAAGGCTTAACCAGTGCCCAGCAACTTGGGTCTGGACAGGGATATGCTGGTGCCCAGCAGGCATGGTCCCAAGGCCTAACTGGTGCCCAGCAACTTGGGTCTAAGCAGAGCTACTCCACTGCCCAGCAGCTGGCCTCTCAGCAAGGCCTAACCAGTGCCCAACAATTTGGGTCTAAGCAGAGCTACTCCACTGACGAGCAGCTGGTGTCTCAGCAAGGCTTAACCAGTGCCCAGCAGCCATGGTCCCAGGGCCTAACCAGTGCCCAGCAGCTGGCCTCTCAGCAAGGCTTAACCAGTGCCCAGCAGCCATGGTCCCAGGGCCTAACCAGTGCCCAGCAGCTGGCCTCTCAGCAAGGCTTAACCAGTGCCCAGCAGCCATGGTCCCAGGGCCTCACTGGTGCCCAGCAACTGGCCTCTCAGCAAGGCCTAACCAGTGCCCAGCAACTTGGGTCTAAGCAGAGCTACTCCACTGAGCAGCTGGTCTCTCAGCAAGGCTTAACCAGTGCCCAGCAGCCATGGTCCCAGGGCCTAACCAGTGCCCAGCAGCTGGCCTCTCAGCAAGGCTTAACCAGTGCCCAGCAACTTGGGTCTGGACAGGGTTATGCTGGTGCCCAGAAGCTGGCCTCTCAGCAAGGTAACTGCAGTAGCTGGACCCTCTACCAGAAGGGTGTAGGGTCTCAGCAGGACTACCCCAGTGACCAGCGTCTAGTATCCCAGCAGGGCTCTGGCACCTCAGTGAGTTTGGTTTCTGGCCAGACCTTTGGATCTATTCAGGACTTCGGTTCCCATGCTGCCTCTGGTCATGGTAGCAGTGGGTCTTCAAAGCAGGAGTACCAGCTTGGCTCAGCTTTGTCTCCAAGTGCCCTGGCCCCTGGAAGTGGTTGGTTTGGGAAATCCTTGCAGCGTTTCATCCCAGGTGAGGCAAAGGTCTTCTGGGTTGTGCCAGCTTCCATTTGGGTACATCTGACATGTGACTTCTTTCACAGGGAACTAATTGTGTAGCTGCCCATTGATGCTAAACGAACTTGACCAGTGGCTCCACCATACCCGATATCTGCTCACCATATCTCTTTTGTAGGTTCTCTACTTTGGTCCAAGCCTTGACACTTGTACATTTTGGCTTCAAATAAATGGCTTAATGTGAACTTGTCCTGTGATTCCTTGACTTGTGGCTGATCTGACCTTCTCAGGGAGCTCTGCAAGGTGTACCTTTCCTTCAATCCTTTTTTTTCTGATTGTTGTTACACAACCATTGTGTCAAAGGGGTCTACATTATATTGCTACCTTAGTGGCATGTGACTCAAAATGCATGCCAATATCTCAACTCCATTTCTGTTCATCTGAAGGTTGGTTCATAGCTATGCACACTTGATAGGGGTACAGTATACCCTGTAGGATGACTGTCTATACCTCCACCTAGGCCTAGTGCTCACTTTTTGGCATAGCTGGTGTAGCCATAACCCTTGATAGTGGACATGACTGCCAGACAAGGTGCCTTTTCCAAACTGGCTTCTACAGCCTTTCCATACTGGTTTCCACAACTGTGACAGAGGGTCCATCACATCAAGGGCTGTTCTGAACAATTAGGGCAGAGTAATCATGCTGTATTGTCAGGGTTGGTGTCTCTGACCCTGCCCTTTGTGTCTCATCCCTGTTTAGCTGGCAAATGCTGCTGGCCATCCCATCTTGTTGCTCCCTGCTTAACCCTTTGCTACCCAGACTGCCATGTCCCAGAGACTGCATTCCCTCAGTCAGGGATTTGAGGCTCTTCAATGATCAGCCTCATCGGAGTTCCTTCTAGGTTTACCCTCGTGTTCTGCTCCAGCTTTTTCTACTCGGTTCCCTGCTTCATTAGCTTTAGGTCTTGTAAGTTCTTTAGCTCTGTGTTCACTAGTGTTTAGTTCACCTGGGTCTTGTAGCCCTGTGCCCTTGTTGGTTTTTTTTTAACCCACACCTGTGTCAGTCCTCCTTTTGAAGTGCCTGCCTTTGTTCATTTGGTCATTGTGAATGCTCTGGTGTCGATTGCCGTTCCCTAGCCTGTTCTTGCCCCTGGTATAGTCTTGGTCCCTTGTTTCCTTTTGGTTTCTAGTAGCTAGTCTTTGTAGTTTTTTCCTGGATGTATCGTTAGTAGCCTGTCATTCCCCCCCCCCCCCCCCAATAGTCCTTTTGTGGTTTACCCCAGAGTTTCTTTAATAATCCCCCTTTTTGTCTTGGAGCTGGTAGTGGATTGTCACCTTTCTCCTGCCTGTGCTGTAACACTACAGAAGGCTCCAACCCAGGGTTGGCATCAACGCTGACTAACAATGTGTACTGCATTTGTCATGGAAGATGTTCCATGTGACTACACACACACAATAGCCCCAAAATGGCTGTAAGATTAGACATTGCATTGTGTTATACAGACAACTTAGTTTATATTTTCAAATCAATTCTGGAGTTTAGAAAACAATTGTTCAGCTTATTGTAATGTTATTTGCAGGGACCATGCGGCAAAAAACAAACATCAGAATGAGAACCACATATAATTGGGCATATAAAACCGTAACACTTTCCGATACCATGTGGGTCACGGCAACAGTTGCGGCTCCTGAAATCTTATGAAATCATGGTAATGAGTTACAACAACTCCTGTTTCTGCTGGAGAAAGGAAGGTTTGTCACAAAGCTTGCTGTTGTATTCATACCCTACACCTTAAGGAAGGGAACTTCCAGCTGTGAATGTGGCTACAGACAGTGCACTCTGTGACTCAGTACGAGTGGGGAGGGTCCAGTTTAGAAAAGGCCTTGACTTCCTTTGAGGAAAATGGCCGATCTCCAAAGTCCTTTATAGTCTTCCACTGCACTGGGATGCATATAGTTTTGGGACCTATCTGCACACACTAACTTCATATCCTTCAAGCTTTGCAGGGACATCACATGGGTGATGTACTAAAATTTTGAGATTACCCTAGAATTGAAGCAATGCCACAGAGTGATCTCAAAAGGTATTTTCAGACATTGAATCCCATCAGGGCTATAACCCAAAGT
Source organism: Paramormyrops kingsleyae (assembly GCF_048594095.1). NCBI lineage: Eukaryota > Metazoa > Chordata > Actinopteri > Osteoglossiformes > Mormyridae > Paramormyrops > Paramormyrops kingsleyae. Next base: position 24,957,468 of record NC_132803.1, read on the forward strand.
CTTTGATGGATGTTTTTCATGTTGACGTTGTAAGGGTGAAGATCTAAACCTGATCAAATTTTGAGACGAATGATAGCAAACTGACTGCAGAGTCACATGCTGATGGCAAAGAGAAGGGCCGGGATTTACTCATGTCACGTAACCACAGTCCAAGTCGGTCTATACAAGTTAAATATGTTGCTGGAATGAGGGTTAATGATTTTGAATGAATGACCGTTATGTACATAGGACTTTATGCATGGCATTTATATTGATGGAGGCATGAATAGTCATGATCTGATGCCCAAATCGTGAGCTGAGAAAAAAGAACACAAGCAGAAATATACATGAATGAAGATATTGGGTCATTCCTGCTCTTCTGAAAAATGTTACATAAACTTGCTAAATAAAAACCAAATAAAATTTGATGGAAAGTTTAAATTTATGAATTATTCTGGAGGATTTTTTATGATCTGTATTTAAGGTTATTTGTAGACTTGTCTTTTAACTAAACTTGCTCATTCTTGGCGGTGATGTCAGAGAAAACTGCCTTTCAGGTGGACTGGTTCTGGGACTACAGGGTAGCTTCAAAGTGTCACAATGTCTGTGGGTTTGGTCACTGCAGCTCAGGAAATGAGGCTAAGGTTGCGAGGCAGTTTATCACTGTATGATATTATGTAGCCAGTCTCAGGTTTAACCGGTGCGAATGATTATTCAGCCATCTCAAGTCGTTTTGTAATGCCGAGTGCTGTAGCTATAATACTGTAGTATGTACCAATCCTGGTTTAGGAATTGAATAGAGATAGCAATTAAAAAAACAATAATTAATCTAACTATAATATATTTGCTGTGTGGTAATATTACACATAAATTGCAATTCAAATCAAAGTCCAGAGATCAATTTAACTACATAACATACATACACAAAACAATACAAGGCAAGATTCAAAGCCCCAAGGCGTGAGCCCAGAGACTATTCAGAAACTGAGACTATTCAGAAGAGCCTTAACAGACAGCTTTTATTAGGATTAGATAATGTTTCTCACATACTGTGGCATTGAGCGATCAGAGATGAGGCAGACCCCGTAATGCAGGAGAATGATTTATTAGTAATAAAGCCGGGGGCATCAAAATCCAAAGGAAATAGACAGGTGGATGGTCGGGTTGGTCGTGGGAGGTGAGAAGCCGGGCTGGTCAATCCTACAAATAAAGACGAGACGAGGAGACGATGGAACAGGAAGCGGACGACGGCAGAACAGGGCAGCAGGACAGGGCAGGCAAGCAGGGCAGGCAGGCGGGGATGATCAGGGAAGCAGGGCAGGAGGGTTAGACACAAGACAGAAAAGCGCTTGGTAAGTGTCATGGGTATGGCAACAATATTTCGCATTACTACCTTTGGTAGCTTGCTCTAGGGTTAAGTAGCTTGGTTAGATTGTGATGATTGCCCGCCGCTGTGTGGCCCCGCCCCTGTGGGCGTGACACATATGCATTTGCTGCATGGACTTGTGTGACCTAATAGAGGAAAATGGCGAGAGGAGAGGACGGGTTTGGGAGAAGACGGTAGGCAGGAACATGGGAACATGCCTGTGAGCCACTTGCTCATTGGGGGCTGACATGGGTCCAACAGACGAGCCCCAGTGTGCGTGTGAGTCCAGTATCATTGGAGCTGACTTGGCAGTTTCCCTCAGGGCAAACAAACAATGCAGACCAAAAGGAGTGGAGCCACCAGTCTTACAAAATACCAGCACAAATAAATGAACTATACTTTAATCATGATACTTGCTGATTCCTCTCCTTCACACTGCTTTTTCTGGTAAGAGTTGTGGTGGCAACATGCCCTGCAGGTCAGTGCAGACCTCTGTTACTGATTTCCGAAGGATCCTTAAGTATTTGTAAACCAGCTGGGACATACAGTGCCTCTGAAGTGTCTTGGGTCTGTCCCACTGCCTTTGCCCACTGCCATGTGCCCAGAGCAAGTCCCTTGGGAGCCTTCTGCGACGCCCAATCCACCTCACCTGGATTCTCTCAATTCCAAGGAGCAGTGTCACTATTTTGAGGTTCCTCCATATAACCAAAATCCTTACCTTATAAACTTAGAGCGAGACCAACTATAAGGAGGAGAAAGAGAATTTTTCCCGTCAGCACCAATCATGACCATAAGTGAGGATAGGGCTCATGACTGTTTTGAAATTTGGGACCACCAGTGTTGTGCAAGTTACTGAACATTAGTCAGTAGCTACATTTACTAGTTACTTCATTCAGAAATAATTCAATTACTTATACATATACAAGTAATTAGTTACTATCTGCCATCACAGCAACTTCTGCTGCAGTGATTCACCCAAAATTTCCAAAGTTGCCTCCTGATGAGGGGGCACATCTACTGGGTTGGGGAATTTCTCAAAGTGTTTCTTGGCAACATCCTTGAGTTAATCAGCAACTCATGGGAGTTTTACTTTTCCCAAAAAATGTTCTGAGAGCAGAAGAAAAAAATGATTGGTTCAGAGTGATAACCAATCAAATTGTAGAGGAGGTGGGTTCAAGAAACTAGAGGAGGTGGGACCAACCAATTAGATGCCACGGTCCTGCCTCCTCTAGTTACTGCTAGTAAGATTGCACCGAAATCAACCATTAATTGGATCAACAAGAATTTCAAGGAGAGACGTCCAATTGTTGTGAAGAAGGGTTCAGGGCACCCAAGAAAGTCCAGCAAGCGGCAGGACTGTCTCCCGATTCAACTGTGGGATCGGGACACCGCCAGTGCAGAGCTTGCTCGGGAATGGCAGCAGGCAGGCGGGAGTACATCTACACGCACAGTGAGGCGAAGACTTTTGGAGGGTGGCCTGGTGTCAAGAAGGGCAGCAAAGAAGCCACTTCTCTCCAAGAAAAACATCAGGGACAGACTGATATTCTGCAAAAGGTGCAGGGACTGGACTGCTGAGTACTGGAGTAAAGTCATTTTCTCTGATGAATCCCCGTTCCGATTTCTTGGGGCATCCGGAAAAAAGATTGTCCAGAGAAGAGAAGGTGAGCGCTACCATCACTCCTGTGTCATGCCGACAGTAAAGCATCCTGAGACTATTCATGTGTGGGCTTGCTTCTTAGCCAAGGGACTAAGTATTGACTATGCAAGAATGGGCTGCCATCAGTCACCATTTGGCCCAGAAGTTGATTGACAGCAAGTCATGGCGAATTGGAGAGGTCTTGAAAAAGAAGGGGCAACACTGCAAATGTTGACTCTGCATAAACTTAACGAAATTGTCACTTATGAAGTGCTTGTAATCATACTTCAGTATACCACAGAAACATCTGACAAAAAGATCTACAAACACTGAAGCAGCAAACAAATACTTGCGTCATTCTCAAAACTTTTGGCCACGATTGTATTCAGTACAAATGAAGAACCACTATCATATTTTTCTCAGTACTTGTCAGGTCTGAGGCTGATTGTTTGCCAGTTGTGGTTTCCATAGTTACCAGCTGCTTCTAATTAGACTGCATGAGGCGGGAAAGTTAAAAGCTGGAAGTGTCACAGAGCTGGCTATCCTGCATGTGAGTGTGTAGCTGAGGCAAACTGTGTAAGACTGAAGGCCATGCAGCTGCTCTCTGGCTGATTTCACCTTAGTCCAGTTATTGTGTTTTTGTAGCAAATGATGGCGCTTGGAGTTAATTTAATGTAAGTTGAGCTTGAATGAGGGTTGGGAGGTTTTATCACTGCAAGGTATTTGCTGAGTGTAGCTGATCTCTTCTCTTCTGCAGGGTGATTTGCTTGGTAGGAGTCTACTACACTGATGTAGGACTAAGTAAGTGCTACTGACTACACATGGGATTGTGAGGCTGGCTGGGAGCTTGAGTGTTAATGCCTTACCCTTGGTGTTGTGGTTATTCTTGGTCTTGTCTCACCCACAGGTGCTGGCATTGGATTTCCTGTGAAATGTGACTTGAGTGCTGGAACTTCCAGCAGCAGCTCTGGGGCCAGTGAGGTGCAAGTGGCAACAAGCACTTCTGGTTCTAATGAAGACACAGGGTCCTTCTACTTGACTGGCACTGTAGGCTCCCAGGGTGGCCAAGGATCTTTCCAGTATGTGGCAGTCCAGCCTGCCTCTGGTACTATCGGTAACTATGCTTCTACGGTATTTGTACCCTCTGGTAGGGTACAGGGGCAAGCAGCGTCACAGCAAGGCCTAACGGTTGTCCAGCAGCTAGGGTCTGGACAGGGTTATGCTGGTGCCCAGCAGCCATGGTCTCAAGGCCTAACTGGTGCCCAGCAGCTGGTCTCTCAGCAAGGCTTAACCAGTGCCCAGCAGCCATGGTCCCAGGGCCTAACCAGTGCCCAGCAGCTGGCCTCTCAGCAAGGCTTAACCAGTGCCCAGCAATTTGGGTCTAAGCAGAGCTACTCCACTGACCAGCAGCTGGTCTCTCAGCAAGGCTTAACCACTGCCCAGCAGCCATGGTCCCAGGGCCTAACCAGTGTCCAGCAGCTGGTCTCTCAGCAAGGCTTAACCAGTGCCCAGCAGCCATGGTCCCAGGGCCTAACCAGTGCCCAGCAACTTGGGTCTAAGCAGAGCTACTCCACTGCCCAGCAGCTGGCCTCTCAGCAAGGCCTAACCAGTGCCCAGCAACTTGGGTCTAAGCAGAGCTACTCCACTGATGAGCAGCTGGTCTCTCAGCAAGGCTTAACCAGTGCCCAGCAGCCATGGTCCCAGGGCCTCACTGGTGCCCAGCAACTGGCCTCTCAGCAAGGCCTAACCAGTGCCCAGCAACTTGGGTCTGGACAGGGTTATGCTGGTGCCCAGCAGCCATGGTCCCAAGGCCTAACTGGTGCCCAGCAACTTGGGTCTATGCAGAGCTACTCCACTGATGAGCAGCTGGTCTCTCAGCAAGGCTTAACCAGTGCCCAGCAGCCATGGTCCCAGGGCCTAACTGGTGCCCAGCAACTTGGGTCTAAGCAGAGCTACTCCACTGCCCAGCAGCTGGCCTCTCAGCAAGGCCTAACCAGTGCCCAGCAACTTGGGTCTAAGCAGAGCTACTCCACTGCCCAGCAGCTGGCCTCTCAGCAAGGCTTAACCAGTACCCAGCAACTTGGGTCTGGACAGGGTTATGCTGGTGCCCAGCAGCCATGGTCCCAAGGCCTAACTGGTGCCCAGCAGCTGGTCTCTCAGCAAGGCTTAACCAGTGCCCAGCAGCCATGGTCCCAGGGCCTCACTGGTGCCCAGCAACTGGCCTCTCAGCAAGGCCTAACCAGTGCCCAGCAACTTGGGTCTGGACAGGGATATGCTGGTGCCCAGCAGCCATGGTCCCAGGGCCTCACTGGTGCCCAGCAACTTGGGTCTAAGCAGAGCTACTCCACTGATGAGCAACTGGCCTCTCAGCAAGGCCTAACCAGTGCCCAGCAACTTGGGTCTAAGCAGAGCTACTCCACTGATGAGCAGCTGGTCTCTCAGCAAGGCTTAACCAGTGCCCAGCAACTTGGGTCTAAGCAGAGCTACTCCACTGACCAGCAGCTGGCCTCTCAGCAAGACTTAACCAGTGCCCAGCAACTTGGGTCTGGACAGGGTTATGCTGGTGCCCAGCAGCCATGGTCCCAAGGCCTAACTGGTGCCCAGCAACTTGGGTCTAAGCAGAGCTACTCCACTGACCAGCAGCTGGCCTCTCAGCAAGACTTAACCAGTGCCCAGCAACTTGGGTCTGGACAGGGTTATGCTGGTGCCCAGCAGCCATGGTCCCAAGGCCTAACTGGTGCCCAGCAACTTGGGTCTAAGCAGAGCTACTCCACTGCCCAGCAGCTGGCCTCTCAGCAAGGCTTAACCAGTGCCCAGCAGGCATGGTCCCAAGGCCTAACTGGTGCCCAGCAGCTGGTCTCTCAGCAAGGCTTAACCAGTGCCCAGCAGCCATGGTCCCAGGGCCTCACTGGTGCCCAGCAACTGTCCTCTCAGCATGGCCTAACCAGTGCCCAGCAACTTGGATCTAAGCAGAGCTACTTCACTGCCCAGCAGCTGGCCTCTCGGTTAGGCCTAACCAGTGCCCAGCAACTTGGGTCTGGACAGGGTTATGCTGGTGCCCAGCAGCCATGGTCCCAGGGCCTAACTGGTGCCCAGCAACTTGGGTCTAAGCAGAGCTACTCCACTGCCCAGCAGCTGGCCTCTCAGCAAGGCCTAACCAGTGCCCAGCAACTTGGGTCTAAGCAGAGCTACTCCACTTCCCAGCAGCTGGTCTCTCAGCAAGGCTTAACCAGTGCCCAGCAACTTGGGTCTGGACAGGGTTATGCTGGTGCCCAGAAGCTGGCCTCTCAGCAAGGTGACTGCAGTAGCTGGACCCTCTACCAGAAGGGTGTAGGGTCTCAGCAGGACTACCCCAGTGACCAGCATCTAGTATCCCAGCAGGGCTCTGGCACCTCAGTCAGTTTGGTTTCTGGCCAGACCTTTGGATCTATTCAGGACCTCGGTTCCCAAGCTGCCTCTGGTCATGGTAGCAGTGGGTCTACAAAGCAGGAGTACCAGCTTGGCTCAGCTTTGTCTCCAAGTGCCCTGGCCCCTGGAAGTGGTTGGTTTGGGAAATCCTTGCAGCGTTTCATCCCAGGTGAGGCCAAGGTCTTCTGGGTTGTGCCAGCTTCCGTTTGGGTACATCTGACATGTGACTTCTTTCACAGGGAACTAATTGTGTAGCTGCCCATTGATGCAAAACGAACTTGACCAGTGGCTCCACCATACCCGATCTCTGCTTTTGTAGGTTCTCTACTTTGGTCCAAGCCTTGACACTTGTGCATTTTGGCTTCAAATAAATGGCTTAATGTGAACTTGTCCTGTGATTCCTTGACTTGTGGCTGATCTGACCTTCTCAGGGAGCTCTGCAAGGTGTACCTTTCCTTCAATCCTTTTTTTTCTGATTGACACAATGGTTGTGTAACAACAAAGGGAACTACATTATATTGCTACCTTAGTGGCATGTGACTCAAAATGCATGCCAATATCTCAACTCCATTTCTGTTCATCTGAAGGTTGGTTCATAGCTATGCACACTTGATAGGGGTACAGTATACCCTGTAGGATGACTGTCTATACCTCCACCTAGGCCTAGTGCTCACTTTTTGGCATAGCTGGTGTAGCCATAACCCTTGATAGTGGACATGACTGCCAGACAAGGTGCCTTTTCCAAACTGGCTTCTACAGCCTTTCCATACTGGTTTCCACAACTGTGACGGAGGGTCCATCACATCAAGGGCTGTTCTGAACAATTAGGGCAGAGTAATCATGCTGTATTGTCAGGGTTGGTGTCTCTGACCCTGCCCTTTGTGTCTCATCCCTGTTTAGCTGGCAGATGCTGCTGGCCATCCCATCTTGTTGCTCCCTGCTTAACCCTTTGCTACCCAGACTGCCATGTCCCAGAGACTGCATTCCCTCAGTCAGGGATTTGAGGCTCTTCAATGATCAGCCTCATCGGAGTTCCTTCTAGGTTTACCCTCGTGTTCTGTTCCAGCTTTTTCTACTCGGTTCCCTGCTTCATTAGCTTTAGGTCTTGTAAGTTCTTTAGCTCTGTGTTCACTAGTGTTTAGTTCACCTGGGTCTTGTAGCCCTGTGCCCTTGTTGGTTTTTTTTTTAACCCACACCTGTCTCAGTCCTCTTTTTGAAGTGCCTGCCTTTGTTCATTTGGTCATTGTGAATGCTCTGGTGTCGATTGCCGTTCCCTAGCCTGTTCTTGCCCCTGGTATAGTCTTGGTCCCTTGTTTCCTTTTGGTTTCTAGTAGCTAGTCTTTGTAGTTTTTTCCTGGATGTATCGTTAGTAGCCTGTCATTTTCCCCCCCATAGTCCTTTTGTGGTTTACCCCAGAGTTTCTTTAATAATCCCCTTTTTGTCTTGGAGCTGGTAGTGGATTGTCACCTTTCTCCTGCCTGTGCTGTAACACTACAGAAGGCTCCAACCCAGGGTTGGCATCAACGCTGACTAACAATGTGTACTGCATTTGTCATGGAAGATGTTCCATGTGACTACACACACACAATTGCCCCAAAATGGCTCTAAGATTAGACATTGCATTGTGTTATACAGACAACTTAGTTTATATTTTCAAATCAATTCTGGAGTTTAGAAAACAATTGTTCAGCTTATTGTAATGTTATTTGCAGGGACCATGCGGCAAAAAACAAACATCAGAATGAGAACCACATATAATTGGGCATATAAAACCGTAACACTTTCCGATACCATGTGGGTCACGGCAACAGTTGCGGCTCCTGAAATCTTATGAAATCATGGTAATGAGTTACAACAACTCCTGTTTCTGCTGGAGAAAGGAAGGTTTGTCACAAAGCTTGCTGTTGTATTCATACCCTACACCTTAAGGAAGGGAACTTCCAGCTGTGAATGTGGCTACAGACAGTGCACTCTGTGACTCAGTACGAGTGGGGAAGGTCCAGTTTAGAAAAGGCCTTGACTTCCTTTGAGGAAAATGGCCGATCTCCAAAGTCCTTTATAGTCTTCCACTGCACTGGGATGCATATAGTTTTGGGACCTATCTGCACACACTAACTTCATATCCTTCAAGCTTTGCAGGGACATCACATGGGTGATGTACTAAAATTTTGAGATTACCCTAGAATTGAAGCAATGCCACAGAGTGATCTCAAAAGGTATTTTCAGACATTGAATCCCATCAGGGCTATAACCCAAAGTCTTTGATGGATGTTTTTCATGTTGACGTTGTAAGGGTGAAGATCTAAACCTGATCAAATTTTGAGAGGAATGATAGCAAACTGACTGCAGAGTCACATGCTGATGGCAAAGAGAAGGGCCGGGATTTACTCATGTCACGTAACCACAGTCCAAGTCGGTCTATATAAGTTAAATATGTTGCTGGAATGAGGGTTAATGATTTTGAATGAATGACCGTTATGTACATAGGACTTTATGCATGGCATTTATATTGATGGAGGCATGAATAGTCATGATCTGATGCCCAAATCATGAGCTGAAAAAAAAGAACACAAGCAGAAATATACATGAATGAACATATTGGGTCGTTCCTGCTCTTCTGAAAAATGTTACATAAACTTGCTAAATAAAAACCAAATAAAATTTGATGGCAAGTTTAAATTTATGAATTATTCTGGAGGATTTTTTATGATCTGTATTTAAGGTTATTTGTAGACTTGTCTTTTAACTAAACTTGCTCATTCTTGGCGGTGATGTCAGAGAAAACTGCCTTTCAGGTGGACTGGTTCTGGGACTACAGGGTAGCTTCAAAGTGTCACAATGTCTGTGGGTTTGGTCACTGCAGCTCAGGAAATGAGGCTAAGGTTGCGAGGCAGTTTATCACTGTATGATATTATGTAGCCAGTCTCAGGTTTAACCGGTGCGAATGATTATTCAGCCATCTCAAGTCGTTTTGTAATGCCAAGTGCTGTAGCTATAATACTGTAGTATGTACCAATCCTGGTTTAGGAATTGAATAGAGATAGCAATTAAAAAAACAATAATTAATCTAACTATAATATATTTGCTGTGTGGTAATATTACACATAAATTGCAATTCAAATCAAAGTCCAGAGATCAATTTAACTACATAACATACATACACAAAACAATACAAGGCAAGATTCAAAGCCCCAAGGCGTGAGCCCAGAGACTATTCAGAAACTGAGACTATTCAGAAGAGCCTTAACAGACAGCTTTTATTAAGATTAGATAATGTTTCTCACATACTGTGGCATTGAGCGATCAGAGATGAGGCAGACCCCGTAATGCAGGAGAATGATTTATTAGTAATAAAGCCGGGGGCATCAAAATCCAAAGGAAATAGACAGGTGGATGGTCGGGTTGGTCGTGGGAGGTGAGAAGCCGGGCTGGTCAATCCTACAAATAAAGACGAGACGAGGAGACGATGGAACAGGAAGGCGGACGACGGCAGACCAGGGCAGCAGGACAGGGCAGGCAAGCAGGGCAGGCAGGCGGGGATGATCAGGGAAGCAGGGCAGGAGGGTTAGACACAAGACAGAAAAGCGCTTGGTAAGTGTCATGGGTATGGCAACAATATTTCGCATTACTACCTTTGGTAGCTTGCTCTAGGGTTAAGTAGCTTGGTTAGATTGTGATGATTGCCCGCCGCTGTGTGGCCCCGCCCCTGTGGGCGTGACACATATGCATTTGCTGCATGGACTTGTGTGACCTAATAGAGGAAAATGGCGAGAGGAGAGGATGGGTTTGGGAGAAGACGGTAGGCAGGAACATGGGAACATGCCTGTGAGCCACTTGCTCATTGGGGGCTGACATGGGTCCAACAGACGAGCCCCAGTGTGCGTGTGAGTCCAGTATCATTGGAGCTGACTTGGCAGTTTCCCTCAGGGCAAAAAACAATGCAGACCAAAAGGAGTGGAGCCACCAGTCTTACAAAATACCAGCACAAATACCTGAACTATACTTTAATCATGATACTTGCTGATTCCTCTTCTTCACACTGCTTTTTCTGGTAAGAGTTGTGGTGGCAACATGCCCAGCAGGTCAGTGCAGACCTCTGTTACTGATTTCCGAAGGATCCTTAAGTATTTGTAAACCAGCTGGGACATACAGTGCCTCTGAAGTGTCTTGGGTCTGTCCCACTGCCTTTGCCCACTGCCATGTGCCCAGAGCAAGTCCCTTGGGAGTCTTCTGAGACGCCCAATCCACCTCACCTGGATTCTCTCAATTCCAAGGAGCAGTGTCACTATTTTGAGGTTCCTCCATATAACCAAAATCCTTACCTTATAAACTTAGAGCGAGACCAACTATCATGAGGAGAAAGAGAATTTTTCCCGTCAGCACCAATCATGACCATAAGTGAGGATAGGGCTCATGACTGTTTTGAAATTTGGGACCACCAGTGTTGTGCAAGTTACTGAACATTAGTCAGTAGCTACATTTACTAGTTACTTCATTCAGAAATAATTCAATTACTTATACATATACAAGTAATTAGTTACTATCGGCCATCACAGCAACTTCTGCTGCAGTGATTCACCCAAAATTTCCAAAGTTGCCTCCTGATGAGGGGGCACATCTACTGGGTTGGGGAATTTCTCAAAGTGTTTCTTGCCAACATCCTTGAGTTAATCAGCAACTCATGGGAGTTTTACTTTACCCAAAAAATGTTCTGAGAGCAGAAGAAAAAAATGATTGGTTCAGAGTGATAACCAATCAAATTGTAGAGGAGGTGGGTTCAAGAAACTAGAGGAGATGGGACCAACCAATTAGATGCCACGGTCCTGCCTCCTCTAGTTACTGCTAGTAAGATTGCACCGAAATCAACCATTTATTGAATCAACAAGAATTTCAAGGAGAGACGTCCAATTGTTGTGAAGAAGGGTTCAGGGCACCCAAGAAAGTCCAGCAAGCGGCAGGACTGTCTCCCGATTCAACTGTGGGATCGGGACACCGCCAGTGCAGAGCTTGCTCGGGAATGGCAGCAGGCAGGCGGGAGTACATCTACACGCACAGTGAGGCGAAGACTTTTGGAGGGTGGCCTGGTGTCAAGAAGGGCAGCAAAGAAGCCACTTCTCTCCAAGAAAAACATCAGGGACAGACTGATATTCTGCAAAAGGTGCAGGGACTGGACTGCTGAGTACTGGAGTAAAGTCATTTTCTCTGATGAATCCCCGTTCCGATTTCTTGGGGCATCCGGAAAAAAGATTGTCCAGAGAAGAGAAGGTGAGCGCTACCATCACTCCTGTGTCATGCCGACAGTAAAGCATCCTGAGACTATTCATGTGTGGGCTTGCTTCTTAGCCAAGGGACTAAGTATTGACTATGCAAGAATGGGCTGCCATCAGTCACCATTTGGCCCAGAAGTTGATTGACAGCAAGTCATGGCGAATTGGAGAGGTCTTGAAAAAGAAGGGGCAACACTGCAAATGTTGACTCTGCATAAACTTAACGAAATTGTCACTTATGAAGTGCTTGTAATCATACTTCAGTATACCACAGAAACATCTGACAAAAAGATCTACAAACACTGAAGCAGCAAACAAATACTTGCGTCATTCTCAAAACTTTTGGCCACGATTGTATTCAGTACAAATGAAGAACCACTATCATATTTTTCTCAGTACTTGTCAGGTCTGAGGCTGATTGTTTGCCAGTTGTGGTTTCCATAGTTACCAGCTGCTTCTAATTAGACTGCATGAGGCGGGAAAGTTAAAAGCTGGAAGTGTCACAGAGCTGGCTATCCTGCATGTGAGTGTGTAGCTGAGGCAAACTGTGTAAGACTGAAGGCCATGCAGCTGCTCTCTGGCTGATTTCACCTTAGTCCAGTTATTGTGTTTTTGTAGCAAATGATGGCGCTTGGAGTTAATTTAATGTAAGTTGAGCTTGAATGAGGGTTGGGAGGTTTTATCACTGCAAGGTATTTGCTGAGTGTAGCTGATCTCTTCTCTTCTGCAGGGTGATTTGCTTGGTAGGAGTCTACTACACTGATGTAGGACTAAGTAAGTGCTACTGACTACACATGGGATTGTGAGGCTGGCTGGGAGCTTGAGTGTTAATGCCTTACCCTTGGTGTTGTGGTTATTCTTGGTCTTGTCTCACCCACAGGTGCTGGCATTGGATTTCCTGTGAAATGTGACTTGAGTGCTGGAACTTCCAGCAGCAGCTCTGGGGCCAGTGAGGTGCAAGTGGCAACAAGCACTTCTGGTTCTAATGAAGACACAGGGTCCTTCTACTTGACTGGCACTGTAGGCTCCCAGGGTGGCCAAGGATCTTTCCAGTATGTGGCAGTCCAGCCTGCCTCTGGTACTATCGGTAACTATGCTTCTACGGTATTTGTACCCTCTGGTAGGGTACAGGGGCAAGCAGCGTCACAGCAAGGCCTAACGGTTGTCCAGCAGCTAGGGTCTGGACAGGGTTATGCTGGTGCCCAGCAGCCATGGTCCCAGGGCCTAACCAGTGCCCAGCAACTTGGGTCTAAGCAGAGCTACTCCACTGCCCAGCAGCTGGCCTCTCAGCAAGGCCTAACCAGTGCCCAGCAACTGGGGTCTAAGCAGAGCTACTCCACTGACGAGCAGCTGTTCTCTCAGCAAGGCTTAACCAGTGCCCAGCAGCCATGGTCCCAGGGCCTCACTGGTGCCCAGCAACTGGCCTCTCAGCAAGGCCTAACCAGTGCCCAGCAACTTGGATCTAAGCAGAGCTACTTCACTGCCCAGCAGCTGGCCTCTCAGCTAGGCCTAACCAGTGCCCAGCAACTTGGGTCTGGACAGGGTTATGCTGGTGCCCAGCAGCCATGGTCCCAAGGCCTAACTGGTGCCCAGCAACTTGGGTCTAAGCAGAGCTACTCCACTGATGAGCAGCTGCTCTCTCAGCAAGGCTTAACCAGTGCCCAGCAGCCATGGTCCCAGGGCCTAAACAGTGTCCAGCAACTTGGGTCTAAGCAGAGCTACTCCACTGCCCAGCAGCTGGCCTCTCAGCAAGGCCTAACCAGTGCCCAGCAACTGGGGTCTAAGCAGAGCTACTCCACTGATGAGCAGCTGGTCTCTCAGCAAGGCTTAACCAGTGCCCAGCAGCCATGGTCCCAGGGCCTCACTGGTGCCCAGCAACTTGGGTCTAAGCAGAGCTACTCCACTGCCCAGCAGCTGGTCTCTCAGCAAGGCTTAACCAGTGCCCAGCAGCCATGGTCCCAAGGCCTAACTGGTGCCCAGCAGCTGGTCTCTCAGCAAGGTTTAACCAGTGCCCAGCAGCCATGGTCCCAGGGCCTCACTGGTGCCCAGCAACTTGGGTCTAAGCAGAGCTACTCCACTGCCCAGCAGCTGGCCTCTCAGCAAGGCTTAACCAGTGCCCAGCAACTTGGGTCTAAGCAGAGCTACTCCACTGCCCAGCAGCTGGCCTCTCAGCAAGGCTTAACCAGTGCCCAGCAACTTGGGTCTAAGCAGAGCTACTCCACTGACGAGCAGCTGGTCTCTCAGCAAGGCTTAACCAGTGCCCAGCAGCCATGGTCCCAAGGCCTAACTGGTGCCCAGCAACTGGCCTCTCAGCAAGGCCTAACCAGTGCCCAGCAACTTGGGTCTGGACAGGGTTATGCTGGTGCCCAGAAGCTGGCCTCTCAGCAAGGTAACTGCAGTAGCTGGACCCTCTACCAGAAGGGTGTAGGGTCTCAGCAGGACTACCCCAGTGACCAGCGCCTAGTATCCCAGCAGGGCTCTGGCACCTCAGTCAGTTTGGTTTCTGGCCAGACCTTTGGATCTATTCAGGACTTCGGTTCCCAAGCTGCCTCTGGTCATGGTAGCAGTGGGTCTACAAAGCAGGAGTACCAGCTTGGCTCAGCTTTGTCTCCAAGTGCCCTGGCCCCTGGAAGTGGTTGGTTTGGGAAATCCTTGCAGCGTTTCATCCCAGGTGAGGCCAAGGTCTTCTGGGTTGTGCCAGCTTCCGTTTGGGTACATCTGACATGTGACTTCTTTCACAGGGAACTAATTGTGTAGCTGCCCATTGATGCAAAACGAACTTGACCTGTGGCTCCACCATACCCGATCTCTGCTTTTGTAGGTTCTCTACTTTGGTCCAAGCCTTGACACTTGTGCATTTTGGCTTCAAATAAATGGCTTAATGTGAACTTGTCCTGTGATTCCTTGACTTGTGGCTGATCTGACCTTCTCAGGGAGCTCTGCAAGGTGTACCTTTCCTTCAATCCTTTTTTTTCTGATTGACACAATGGTTGTGTAACAACAAAGGGAACTACATTATATTGCTACCTTAGTGGCATGTGACTCAAAATGCATGCCAATATCTCAACTCCATTTCTGTTAGTCTGAAGGTTGGTTCATAGCTATGGATACTTGGTAGGGGTACAGTATACCCAGTAGGATGACTGTCTATACCTCCACCTAGTCTTAGTGCTCATTTGGCCAGCAAAAAGTGGCCCTTTGGCATAGCTGGTGTAGCCATAACCCTTGATAGTGGACATGACTGCCAGACAAGGTGCCTTTTCCAAACTGGCTTCTACAGCCTTTCCATACTGGTTTCCACAACTGTGATGGAGGGTCCATCACATCAAGGGCCGTTCTGAACAATTAGGGCAGAGTAATCATGCTGTATTGTCAGGGTTGGTGCCTCTGACCCTGCCCTTTGTGTCCCTTCCCTGTTTAACTGGCAGATGTTGCTGGCCATCCCATCTTGTTGCTCCCTGCTTAACCCTTTGCTACCCAGACTGCCATGTGCCAGAGACTGCATTCCCTCAGTCAGGAATTTGAGGCTCTTCAATGATCAGCCTCATCGGAGTTCCTTCTAGGTTTACCCTCGTGTTCTGTTCCAGCTTTTTGTACTCGTTTTCTGGTTCCTTAGCTTTACGTCTTGTAAGTTCCTTAGCTCTTTCTTTTAAATTTTTTGTTCACTTAGGTCTTGTAGTCCTATGCCCTTGTTGGGGGGGCCCCCCCCCCCATTTGATCATGACCCCTCATGGTCCTTTTGTGGTTTACCCCAGAGTGTTTAATAAACCCACTTCTATCTTGGAGCTGGAAGTGAATTCTCACTTTTTTCCTGTCTGTGCCAAGCCGTGCACAATGGGGGGGGGAAACCAAACAGAATGAGAACTATAAGTAGGTGCATAAAAATCTAACTTTTTCTAGTATCTAGGTGGATCGTGGCAACAGTTGAAGCTCTAAGAAATCTAAGGCAGTCATAGTAATGAGTTACAACAGCTCCTGTTTCTGCTGGCGAGATGGTCTGTCCTAAATAGGACTGTGCGATATGGCAAATTCATATTGAGGTATAATTTGAACCATGGACAGTAGACAGTATATATTGTGCTCTATGATGTTTTATTGAAATTTACAATTTTTGAAAGGGTAACGTCCATAGCAAAGGCATTGCACCAGGAAGTTGTATAATAACACATTTTAAAGTAGTCGTGAACATAGAATATTTTGTGAATCTGCAATTATAGAAAAAATATGAAAACATTTCAAGTAACTTCCCTAGTTTTATCTTGTATTAAAAACACAGGTTGATTTTGTAAACTGTAGGTAAGCAGAAAACAAGACACAGAACCAAAAGCTACAAAACTCATACAATTAGACTAGTGTCATAACTCCATCTATATTAGTATGACCATCTCTCCCATAAAGGTCCTGCCAGGCAGATTGCTGCACGGGTTCGGATACCCGATGGGTGACCCGCAAATTTTGATGAAATGGGTGAAAAGTATTCTACTGTGTCAGATACGGGTTCGGGTCGGGTTGGACGCAGGAGAGTGCAGGTCTAAATTGCGGTTTTCAAAACGTGTGCCAACAAAAAATACCCTAGGGTTATATTTTAATGACGCACAAAAAATCCCTGCATTCAAGATGATAAAATGTAAAATCCGTATCATTTTATGCCTGCATGCGCATTCCTGGAAATCTCTCCCACTTTCATTTTCAAAGGCTGTTATTAAGCAACGTTTTCATTTGGCTATGCCTTTTCAACTGATGTTGCACATGTCACTGGTCGTTTGTTGTGCCAATAAACTTTTGCCTTTAATTTTCGCTATCTGACTGATTTTCCCTCTCCCCGGCCACTTCGTCCAGTTCCTCCGGGGGAATCCCGAGGCATTCTCAGGCCGGCCTAGTCTCTGCAGCGTGTCCTGAGTCTTTCCCCGGGGCCTCCTCCCAAACTGAGGTGATCCAAATAGGGACGTGAAAAATGGCGACCTGAAAAAGTAAGGAAGTTTCAGCTTTTACCACACTTTGGGAATGCTCCCCCTCGCCCACACACACACACACACACAAAAAAGACATGCCCACCATTAAGGGGACAGTACAGTATGTACCCTTACAGTCTTTACATGTATGTTGCATAATAATACATAATGGTTCTGTCATTGCAATTTTTGAGTTGATTTTTTTTCTTTCTCTTTTTTCCTTATCTTTACATTTCTTTTCAAATTAATGACTTTACAGTATCCTTGTAAATTTACAACACAATGCAGTTTTATCAGTAAATCACTGTATATTTACCATATATAAACTGTATTAGAATCTACTGTATCATGTATTTAGTAGCATAAAAAATACAACCAGTTTGCTTCACCAAGACCTGATCAGTTTGGCTCCTCCCCTCTCCAACTTGCTGCTCAAATGAAACTGTACCTGTCTTCCACCTTTCACCTTAGAGGCGATGTCACCGTTTACAGGTGCATCCCTTCATGACAACAGTATTCCCAAATGGCAGTGGGCTCTTTCAGCAAGATTTGCACCCTGCCACACTGCAAAAATTGTTCAGGTATGGTTTGAGGTAAAAGTTTAAGGTATTGACTTGGCCTCCAAATTTCCCAGATCTCAATCTTATTGAGCATCTCTGGGACGTGCTGGACAAACAAGTCTGATCCATGGAGGCCCCACCTCACAATTTACAGGACTTAAAGGATCTGCTGCTAACGTATTGGTGCCAGATACCACAGGACACCTTCACAGGTCTTGTGGAGTCCAGGCCTCAGGTAAAATCCCTTATCAGCATAATTCTTGGTGGTCATTATTTGGGCCATAAGGCTAAAGGATGGTTTATTTTCAGTTAATTAAAGACAGGAAGATACAAACACAAATGATTAAAACTCTTTTCTCCAATTAACACTTTTTTTCACTGTAAGTGTAAATTATTTCTGGTTAACATTTGTATTTTATAGTTATTGACACTTGGCATCAGTCCAGCTAACGTGGAATCCAACATTTTCTAGCATTATGTTTACTCTGAATTTTCTTGCTGTCTCAGGATAAATATGTTAAAGTGCACCCTGTACGTAGGTATTAATAGTTTGTGAAAATCTAATGCTAAGTAATGAGAGGTTTTAATGAGGAGTACAAATGAGACGGGGATTACAATGGAATTACAGCCTTCCTTTAATTATCATGACCTAGACCTCATACTTGACAGCTATTAATCCATGCCACTGGTGTATTCCCAAGGGATTTGAACCAAGATTGAATCAAGCTATCGTGCCTGAGCACAACTGTCCCCTCTCCCCATTCCCCTGCTGGTCCAGGCTTGCATTGCACTTAATGATCCTGGCCTGATCATGCTTTCATCATCAACATGAGACTTTTTGTATTGAAGAAAACATAAGAAGGAAAGCAGTATCACACAGCACAATGGAGTTCATGATTAACGTCCGGATTTTGCAGCTTCTTTGGAGTCATTTTGGGTGCGATGACACACGACTCTCTCATAGATTTGTCGAGTATGCAACACAGCGATATTCTTTTAATTGTTCTGCAAGTATAAGAAAATAGTTTCATATTTTACCAACTACCTCAGAGTTTTTGTCTGTAGCATACAGTTATTCCTGGATACTCTCATCAGCCTGTCTAGACCTAAGTGTTCTCCTGTTCATGTATAGTGTATATGTGTGCATTTGTGTGCCAGTCGCATTATCGACGTCGTGTCTGTGTTCCATGCTCGGGCACGGTTATCGATCATTCTAGATGCATACCGTGCCTGAGTCCAATTAAAGCATGCCCAGGCCTACCTTTTCAAGCGGGCCCAGACATGATACGGAGCGACTAGTCAAACAAACTTTGGGGGTCACTGTATGGATCGCTTTGTGTGAATACACCCGTAAATGTAATATAGATACAGCTGAGGGGCATTTAGAAGTCTGTTCCACTGGAAAAACTGGTAAATTTGGGTCCCTTCTTAAAATTCACCCTGCCATTTACAGACAAGCAACTTTATTTGTCCTTGCAGTCTTGCTTGGAGAGGCTGACAAGTGTGATGTCCTTTAAGGCTAAGAAAAAAGTGCTGACATGAACACTTGTCCTGGCAATTCCGTGCAGCCTGCTTCTGCTGACACCAAAGCCTGTCTTTTGAATTCCTAAAAGAAAGTCTGATTAAATGCCAAGTCTCTCTGATTCCTAGGATTTTTTCTCTCTCCTTCACATCAATGTTTTCTTGCAAGGTCTTTTTTTTTCCCACATTATAAGAATTTGCATTTTTCTTTTTTAATTTACACTAGAAGGAAATGTTTATTGTCAAATCATAATATAAAATAATGCAATTATATTTATGATAATTATAGAATTATTACATGTAATGGATGATAATCAATGTTGCGCTTAAGAAAATGTTGTCTGAAGACTAACCTTCTAGAAAAAAGTGGAGTTTTGTTATTTTGTTATTCATTAATTATTTGTGAAAGATTTTGCGGAAACATTTTCCATTATTCATTTGTAATTTGTATCTGTTTTGTTTCAGCATGGTGGCTCAGTGGGTCTTATTGTAACCCCGCAGCTCCAGGGTTACAGGTTGAGTTCCTGCCCGTAGCTGTGTGTTTGTAATTTGCAGTGTCAGCAGTCTTGGGTTACAAAGTACAATGTTGCAATTTCACTACTTTTGGCAATAACGAGTAATTTAACTAATTACCTTTTCAAATTAAATTATGCAATTAAAAGTACTGAAATTTAAATGGGCTCGTTACTTGTTACTTTTGTCTTGATAAAATTTGACACTTGTATTGTCTTGCAATGTCACAGTAGTAACACTAAAAGAATATAAATATACATGTATGCATTAAGAGAACTGACGTAACCCAAAAACTTACTTTCCCTAGTAACCAATTACTTTTATATGCAGTAATTGGTAAAGTAATTGAATTACTTTTGAATGAGATGACTAGTAATTGTAATTTGCAGTAATTTGCACGACACTGGTAATTTGCATGCTCTCCCCACAATCCAACACCATGCCTTTAGGTGAGTTTCAGTCTCCAAACTGCCCACAGTGTGTATTCTGTGAGGGACTGTCACCCGCCCAGCATATCCTTCACCTCATGCTCCTAGGGATTCTAGGGCAGCCTCCAGGCTACCACAAGAATTTACTGGATAAACAGTTACAGAAAATACATGAGTAGAAGTGCTGTATTTTCATCTGGTTCCGTTGCAGACAAGCTGCCCCCTCTGTGTGGACTTCATAACACATTCTTCTAAATGGGAATTAAAAATTATATTGTGTGTTAATTTGCATACATCGTGAAGAGAGGACCTGTGATTCAGCGACATCCCATAATGGGCATCCCCTGCGCTCTGCATTCTGGGATAGCCGTCCAGCCTCATCACAGCACAATTCAAGATAAGCAGTTATGGAAGCTGATGGATGAAAAAAACTTAAAACTTAAAGGAGATACTTAAATCTTTCTATTAAAAATAGATTAAAAAAAAATAAAAATTTCAGTTTATTGTGAAGACCTGCTGCTCTTGCTCCTGTTTTTGGTGCAATGATTATTTAAAGAAGCATTACATACAACTTATAGTCTATAGGTCTGCTTTTCATTAAAGCTTGAATCTTTGCAGATAACACTAAATCACATGCTGTGGATGGAGCAATATATGACATGATTATAGAGCTGCAAATAAATATAGGTATACAAAAATAAAAGAAGGGCATTCTTCAAAAAGACTGCAAAAATGACTGCATCATCTGATAATACAAGTCTATCAAATTCCTGGAGTATTTCATAAGCTTGAATGCTTATTGAATGAATTCAATAAAACTAAAAAAATGCAGAACATTGTCATACTCTACTGTGCATCTGTCAGGTCCTTCCCTTCTGGAATGTACCCCAGCCTTTCCCCGTCCAGCAGTGTGATGAAAATTTCCCCTTGTTAGTCAAACAATTGCCAGCCACATTCATTCATAGCAGAATAGGGGCCCTTACCAACTGCTGCTGCAGGGAATTCAGCTGTTTCCAACCACCAAAATCCATGTGGGTCAGAAATTCTATTCTAGAACCCTCATTAAAGAAAGACTCAGTAAAAGAAATGACCATTGACTCTATATCCACTGAAAATGGGAAATGAAACTTCCCTTATAGAATCTTCAGGCACTGAATATTTTTCCACTAGCTTCCAATTTCGAATTAGCTTCACTGTTAGTTATAAATTGTTAGCAATAAACTGTACCACCCCTCACTTATTGCCCATCTCAATGTGCATGCCCTGCAAGGTGTCTGTGTTTGTCACACTGATAACAAATGAGTCCTCAATGCCCAGAACATCGGTTTTGCTAACCCCGTGTTCAGCTGGTTCCTTTTTGCAAAGCTAACCACTCAGAATTGTTTAATTATTACGTCTAAATGCAACGTTTGTTTTAAGAAAAATTCGCCCAGCTCTTAATTCTCAACAGCTTTCAGAGCCACAATGTCTCTCACCACTTGACCATCAGAGATTCTCCTACACATTACAGCAGACTGTTCCGACTCCCATTTCCCATCCTTCCAACAATCTTGGCACTGACCATATCCAGATCTCAGATCTACTATTTCCACTAAAACAAAACTAAAATTGCATAGATAACCATCTACATGAGCTAATGACTTAATGAATATGAAAGATAGATTTTATTATAATTTGCTCATGGGAGGTGCAGATTACTGATCAAGCCAGCACAAGCAGCAGCCAAAAATCAATTATTTGGACTTTAGGGAGCATATGGTCCCATGTGCCGCCTTGGTGTATCCCAGCTGGTGTCAGAAGCACGCTGAGATTCAGTGGAGTTACCAAATCGTCTGTTGGTGTGTGAATGTGCCCTGTGATGTGTTGGTGCTCCACCTTGGGTTATTCGCTGCCTTGCACCTGTAGCTTGTAGGATAGGCTTTGGGTCCCATGACCCTGAACTGGACAAGCAAGTACAGAAGATGGCTGGATGGATGGATGTACTAGTGATGATGAAGATCAATGCTGCAAAATATCCCACAAGACACCATTACTATATGAATTAAAAATGGTCCTGACATTTACCAGAATTCCTTTCCAACACTGACACACAATAACCACTATGTCTCCAGCAAGCTGCCCCTGATGCTATGATCAATTTCATCAAACTGTGTCCCACTGCTAATTCACCTTGCACTATGAAACTCACATCCATCCATTTTGTATAACCACTTGTCCTGTTCAGGGTCGTGGGGGGTCTGGAGCCTATCCCACCAGCTATGGGCATAAAGCAGGGAACAACCCAACACATAACAGGGAACAAGCACACACCATTCACATCCAGGGACAATTTGGTAAGTTCAGTTTGGTAATTTTCTTTAGCATGTTTTTGGATTGTGGTGGTGATGGGGGGGGACAGAAGCTGGAGTACCCAGAGAAAACTCCATGAGAACATGCAAACTCCACATGCATGGAGCCATGGTGGAGATTTGAACCTGGGTGCCAGAGATATGAGGCTACAGTGCTAACCACTGCACCACCACGTCATCCCCCCAAGAAAAAGAAGACATCAGTAACACTTTACCTCAGGCTATGTTTTTAGTAATTTACTGTAAGGGAAATAATTATTTGACCCCCTGTTGAATTCTTAAGTTGACCCATTAATAAAGAAATCAGAAGTCTATAATTTCTTAACGACAAAGGATAGATTATCAATAAAACGAAAAAGAAACAAATAAAACAAGCAAAGAAAAAATGTAACAGTTACAGACCAATTTGTCATTCATCTAAGGAAATAAGTATTTGATCCCCTGGAACACATGCTATAGTACTTGGTGGAGTAGCCATTGTTGGCAAGCACAGCTGTCAGATGTTTCTTGTAGTTGGTCACCAGGTTTGCACACAGCTCAGCAGGAATTTTCATCCACTCTTCTTTGCAGACCTTCTCCTAATCTTTAAGGTTTTTAGGCTGTCACTTGGATACACGAAGCTTGAGTTCCCTCCATAGGTTTTCTATGGGATTAAGGTCCGGAGACTGACTAGGGCACTCCATGACCATAAAGTGCTTCTTCTACTCCTTTGTTGCCTTGGCTGTATGCTTAGGGTCGATGTCTTGCTGGAAGACCAACCTGCAATGCAATGTCAGTGCCCTGGCTGAAGGTTCTCATCCAAGATTTTATGGTACATGGCCCTGTCCATCTTACCTTCGATGTGGTGTAGTCGCCCTGTACCCTTGGCAGAAAAACATCCCAAATCATAATGGTTCCACCTCTGTGTTTGATGGTAGGGATGGTGTTCCTGGGGTTATAGTCCTCATTATTTTCCCTCCAAACACGGTGAGTAGAGTTGATGCCAACATCCAATGTTGGAATTATTTGGGTGTTCACTGGCATACTTCAGGCAGGCCTGAACATGCCCCCCCTTGAGCAGGGGTACATTCCACCAGGGGGGGCAGGGTTTCAAACCATAACTGCATGATGTGTTACCAATGGTTTTCTTGGTGACTGTGGTCCCAGCTGCTTTGAGATCATTAATGAGCTCCTTCCGTGTAGCTCTGGAGTTAGCCCTCACTGTTCGTAAGATCATTGAGGCTGCACGAGATGAGATCTTCCTTGGGCTCCCAGACCGAGGGCGAATGACAGTTATTTAGTCTTTCATCCATTTGCGAATAATTGCACCAACAGTTGTCACTTTCTCACCAAGCTGCTTGCTGGTGGTCTTGTAGCCCATTCCACCTTTGTGAAAGTCAGCAGTCTTGTCACTGATGTCCTGCGACAGCTCTTTGGTATTTCCCATGGTGATAAGGTTGATATGTAGACAGGTTAATGACTCAAGAATACTATTTAACAATGTAATTCCATTAAACGTGACTGCTGTTTTGGTATCTGTTAATAATTAAGTACTACTTGTGTTGTGTTAGTGCACATGTACTTGACCTAATTTCTTGCTGGCTTGTAGGGGATCAAATACTTATTTCACTAAATAGATGACAAATTCATTTGTACCTGTTACATAATGATTTTTCTTGTTTGTTTTGTTGAAAATCTATCTTTTGATGTTAAAATAATCCAATCAGTGAAGTTATAGATTTCTCATTTCTTTATAAATGGGTCTACTCAATGTATAAACACATTTATAATGCATTATAATGATTTCATAAAGCATTACAAACATGGCTATAAACTTATAAAAAGGCATCATAGCCATATGTATTATGCACTATGGGTAACACTTTACTTGAAGCAGTCTACATAAGGGTGACATGTAACCGTCACAAGAATGACATGACACATGTCATGCACATTAATGACACATTATTGATGTTTATGACTGTTGTCATAATGTGTCATTCAGTTCCAAAAACCGAATGACACATTATGACAACAGTCATAAACATCAATAATGTGCCATTAATGTGCATGACATGTGTCATGTCATTCTTGTGACGGTTACATGTCACCCTTACGTAGACTGCTTCAAGTAAAGTGTTGCCGCATTATGACTACTTTATGAAGCTCTGATCTATAAATCACTATAGATACCTTTGTAATGCAATACAAAACATCCTTAATGCTTATATTGACCATTATAATGGTATCAATAGTGTATTATAGATGAGAGCTTCATAAGACAGTCATAATGCATAATACACATGGCTATAATGTGTTATGGTTTTTGATACATATTTATAGCCATGTTCATAATTCTTTATGAATGCATTATTATTTGTTATGAATGTGTTTATAAATGACTAAAAACTTGGCCTTTAGTAAAGTTAGCAAATTTTTAGTAGTGTTACCAAAGCATCCATTAACCAGCAAATCATTGCAGCACATAAATTCAGTAACCTAAATAACCTAAATAATGTGTCTAACTCTGGGTAACATGAAAAAAAATTGTTTGGTCAATGACTCCTCATGCAATCAGTTAGATTAAATCTGTTTTGGAATTCCGTAGTGCGTACCTTTCCAACAGTGAAGTGCTTCAAAGAACCTGGGTTAACTGAACTACTATGAGCCTAGCAAGCGACTGGATATGCTGACTAATGCATCAAAAGACATGGTAGGTGCATTGTTGCTACATTAGCACAAAGTTGTATGGTTTCTAGTTGCATGTGCTTCTCAAATTTTGATAGCAGCAAAACAGAACTAGGTGCAGATAAAGGAGCATTTATAAATAAACATTTATAGACTAGTATGTATAGTATAGTATGGTTTTGCTGGAAACTATTCTAGAGAAAGTACTGGGAGATAAAGTACAAGTCAAAAGTCTTCTATTCTTGTGGGGAAACAACATTTTTTTCCATATTTAGTGGGAATGTTTCACATCATGAATTTTGGCGAGTGCTGGAAAATGGAAAAAAGTTTGAAATGTGTGATGAAAGATAAGGATTATCAAACCAAGTGAAAATTGTCTCAAAATCTTCAAGAGAGCCACAGTAACAGCTTCACAAGCACAAGGCTAATATGTTTCTGTAGAAGTCATCCTCACAGCTGATCTGCAGCCATTCATAGAGATATAGGCTGCTTGTGGGTTCCTTTGCTTGGACTTTTGTTGTGCAGTTCTACCCCATTAAAATTCTATGGGATTGCTGTATGGGGACAGGGCAGACAGGTAATTAGTTTGAGTAATCCTTCCCTTTCCTTCTTCACCAGGTAGTTCTCGTGCAATGTGTTCTATCTCATTATTTTGCTGAAGTATGAAGGATTGTGCAATCAGCAGTAATACTGGTGGAATGGCAAACCATTGAATAGACATGCAGGATGAGATTGCCATGTTTTTGGTAAAGATCGCCAACAGCGATCTACTGTAGCAAAGGAATCCCAGAGAATGACACTGCTTTCTCTGTGCTTGACAGTGAGAACCACACTTTAGATCACATGGCCATAAGACCCAAATGTTCCATCAGTCCATATGACCACACCTCAGAAGTTCAGTCTGTTTTCTTTTTTTTCCCAAGTGACAATCTCCTTTATATTCTGCAGCAGTGGTTTCTTTGAAGCATAGTAGCATTTAGGGAGCTGGTATTTCAGGTTTATCTTATTCGCAGATCTGTACTGTAGGTCACCTTTGGCCACCTAAACTGCCTGTTTCTTCAAACCGTTTGATGGTATTGGCTGCAGGAATTACAGATACTTCCAAAGTTCCTCTGATTTATCTTAAAAATTGACTGGCTTTTCGTAAAGTAGATACAGACTGTCTATTTATTTTGCTTAGTTAAGCACATTTTTCCATTTCATGTCTACTTACATTCAGGAATGTTGAATGTGTACCAACAAAATAAATATTAATATAACTGGCAGCATCCATCTTCTGAAACCACTTTCCCTATCCAGGGTTACAGGGAGCCCCAAGCCTATAGGCAAAGGGAACAACCCAGGATGGGGTGCCAATCCATCGCAGGGCAACACGTGCACAGACACACACAGTTTGGTAACTCCAATTAGCCTCAGCATGTACAGTATTTGGATTGTGGGGGGAAACTGGAGGAAACCCCATAACAACACAACAGGACATGCAAACTCCACACACCAGAGTCCTGCACGGGTCCACTTTTGGAGACCCGCACCCGCACAGTACAGCACCACACCCGCCCGCACCCGCACAGTACAGCACCACACCTGCCCGCACCCGCACAGTACAGCACCACACCCGCCCGCACCCGCACAGTACAGCACCACACCTGCCCGCACCCGCACAGTACAGCACCACACCTGCCCGCACCTGCACAGTACAGCACCACACCCGCCTGTGCACCCGTGATTATTTCAAAATTAAATCCGTACCCCCCCGTACCCGTGATAAATTACACACGATAATTTTTTCTATGCACCTCTCAACGTGACAAGCGCTAGGCCTACATGAATTTTGAATTGAAACGAAAAAGTCAGTTTAACACAAAATCAAATCAGATAGATCTAAGCTATCTATACTGTAATGAGCGTGAAAGAGAGAACACTTGTTGTAAAACACGTGTATGTGAATGTTTGTCGAGGCGGTTATCTAATGGTGCGTTCGTTTCTCTCTCGGAACTCGGAAATTCCGAGTTGAGTGACATCACGTCCGACAATCTCCCGTTCGAGCTACCCACATCTTCGAACAAACATGGCTACCTCCATGAACACGCTGCTGTGTGTTGTTGCTTTATATTTTAGCAGATTTGGAGTGAGATTATTTTTTCTGAGAGACAAACAAACAAGAAACACAAACTAGTCAAACCACATTAAAAGCTTTATAAAATATTTTAGCACATTCATAGCAATATTCTTTTTTCGAGAGGTAAACAAACTACAAACAAACCAAAGACACTAACAAGTCTGGTAAAAATCTGATATTACATGATAGGATACTGTTTATGGTCATGATATGGTATTCTCTAAATCGAACACGTACAGTTACATTTATAACTATTAATACATTTAATAAAATAAACATTTTTAAAGATTTATAAAATAGAATTACTGTTGAGTGTGTAAGCCGCCATGTTGAAATTACGTCACAGGGTCAATTCGGACAACAAAATCTTGTCCGACATCAACGTCATAAAAGAGGCGTGTTTCCGACGGGAAGTGACGTTTTTCGTGACGTTTTCATCTGAGTTCCGACTTGGAGAGAAATAATCGAAAACACACTGTGATGATGACAATTTGTACATGATAGTCTAATACATAGATATTTTCGCTTATATGTTATTGTTGCAGGCTACAATACTGTTTTGATTGACCTGCTGCCCGCCCGTGTGTAATGAATTACCCGCCCGCATACCCGCCCGTAAAATTCCAGAACATTAAAATCCGCCCGTTTCAGCAACTATCTGCGGGTACCTGATGGGTACACGACCCAGTGCAGGACTCTGCCACACACTGAACTCTGCTAGAGACTAGAACCTAGGTTCCAGAGGTGTAAGGCAACAGCACTAACCACTGTACCGCCATGCTGGCAGCAAAAAGTAAATAAAATTACATGCTTGTTAACTTGGTGAACATCTAACTTTTTTTTTTTTTTACTTAGGTCAGTGCATCCAACATTTAACAGACTTTAGCAAACATGAGAATGGAACCTCCTTATTATGGGTGTCAATTTCCAATCCTGACATTTTTAAATCAAATTTTGAATGCACGTCAAAAGGGTGCATAGTTTAAAGCATAAATTATTCTGAAAGCTACCGTAACAGCATGCAGGCATTGAATTAATGTTAAATCAATATTGAAGTGTCAATGGAAATGTCATTGATTCAATGTTGAAATCTTATGTTGATGTTGTTAAATGAATCATGCCTGATCTACATCAACAATTGGAAGTATTTTGCCGATAAATGGAATGTGAAACAACCAGTCAGTTCAAGAAAATGGATTCTCTATTGAAATTCATCATATAACACGTAATGTAAAATGTGGAAGAACAGTTAAAAATGACAATGACAACTATATTACTTGCATACACATTAAATCATATGCTGGAGAATGATCGACAGTCCACTAGGCAGCTTTGAAGTTCAGGCTTTCAAGTTCAGGGGACTTTATTTTGAAACACAACACTAAACACTCAGAAAACAAAAGAGACCATGAGGGGTCTAAACAAAGAAAGATAGGCAACATGGGAACGAACCAAGATTTAACTAAAAACGAGGAACCACAGAGTAATCAAACAGACTCAGAACAGAGTTTACAATGGGGACCGTCTAACAGCAAACACATGCAATAGCTGACAAGGGGAACTGAAAACAGACAGGGTACAAATACAAGTTGTTGAGGCTGGCCTCTGGCTAACCTTAACTCACCATGGTCTGGGCTACATGGCCCAGGGAACAGGAGAAACTGTGAGCACTGTAACTGGAATATGACCTAAAGGAACACAAGGAGCAGAACAGGATGACCAGCAACATCCTCTGGCCAAACAGGGAACTACAAGAGACATTGACACGGGGAGAATACCAAGATATGGGCAGGTCTATGTACACTAGGAAAGACCTGCAACACATACTCGTCAACAGGGGAGAGAAGGAACTTAGGGAAACAAATAACAGACCGGGACAGGGACTGGTCTTCACACAAACATCTTATTTTGAATTCTTATGCAAAGTAAAAAGCATGTAAAAAGAACAATTCCAAACATATACAGTATGTGCCAACTACTAAATAAATTGGTTGCATTTCTTGCCAGGTGACAAGTACTACATAAACGATCTGGGGCAGAGCAAAGCCATTTATGTAGAGCATCAGCAAATGCATATTCTGAGACATCTTGCTATATATCCAGCTAGGTTATCTACCAAAAATTTAGCTATTCTGGCTAATTATTTGCTAGCCAATAGAACTCGAGTCTATTTTTAATATAGTTTTTACAAACTACATATTAAGTTTGGTACAAAACAAACCTATAGCCATACCACAACATATAGCCACGGTAAAAATAGACAACTAGCAAGATGATTTCATTGACACACATCAATACTTGTCAGTACACAGACCACAGATTGTAATGGGGACTAAGGTTTTAACTATACTCAGTCTTTTCTCTGGTACTATCTACCACCATATATTCAATGACTGATGTTCTTTCAGAAGCACTCGGTCACAGTCAATAGCCTATTTATTTTTTGTAAAAAAAAAAAAAGTGAAGAGTACAATGATAGAAATCAATTTCAACACGTTCAGGTCATTCATGTATAATTTCCTGGGAAACTGCAAAACACGAAACACTGTGAAATGTCATTGACAAAACTTCCATCATTTGAAGCATAAAATGAAGGTAATTCAAAGATCCTTTTGCAAGAAAGATATTTGTGTTTCTAAATGTAATTAATGTTCAAGTGAAATTTATACTTGCTGATCTTATTTGCATAATGAAACAACAGTGCAATGCTACAAGTGATCTTAGCGTTATAAACATCAGCAGGTAAATTAGCCAATGAAGATACACAACAATCCACTTTAGCTGTGGAGGAGAGCTGGAGGTTGTCTTCTCATCCTTTATTATCACTGTAACTACCTAAAATTTGCTTTGCTGTCTGACATTGTGGATGAATAGATTGTAGCCCCTTCCAATTTAGTATTCCTGGGCAAGTCAATCCAGTGAGCACAGTCAATGATAGACCTCAGTCTACACATCAGGAATTTTAAGTATTTGAAGAGACTTTTGAGTTTCAGTGTCATTTCAAAAACACTTTAGCTTACATATAACAAAATTATGTGAGTAAGAATATATTTGATATTTTATTGGATACCAGAACACAATGCTGTGACCATATGCTTTGTTTGACTTATTTGTTTGTTTGATTTTCGAGTTATTTTGGTGCAATCAGCCTGAAAACACTGCTTATATTGAGTGTCTTTAAGAATTCCAAAGCAGAGCCATAAAAAGCAAGACCACCCTGTTCTTTAAAGAGGAACATGCTGTAGGAAGGAGAAGTGATGGATCTGCTGCTAACATCATTAAGGAAACAACACCCAGTTTTGATTGAATTACAGATAAACAAAGAGAACAGGTTGTAAAAGGTCCAAAGCTGCTTCGAGACGTGAATACCTAAATGTCCAAAATAGCAAACGTACAGAAACAGGAGCGTGGAAGCAGCAAACAGTGAGAAATGTGACATTTGTTTAACACACTGTTGTCAGCATGCCATAGAATGGAGTCCTATTAGGAAATCTTAAAGATATTCTAAAAATGTTAGTATATCAGCATATCTGCTGATGTGCTGAGGCTGCAAATAACCTATGAGATGAAGGCTTTGGAGTGTATTGCAGCTGCGCTGAAGTGTACAAACAGCTAGCTCTACATTCAGCGAAAATCACAGTGCCTGGTTTTTCAATAAACAATGGTATTTGCTACCGTAAAATGCCCAAGGTGCTTAAGAAATAGAACTTTGGTACTGCGGTTTTTCATTAAATAAAGTATAAGTAAATAATCATACACTAAGAGAGGACAGTATGTAAATATATGCATTGCGCAGTGCGATGGATTTGGGGTGAGCTGCAGATGTGATGTGAGTGCTGTATTACACATGCGGAGAGGGAAGAGGGTGCATCCGGACTTTAAGTGCTGATCTGTGGCATCGGCTTTATGTTTGCTGAAATGGAAAGCTTATTTAATATTTTGGGTTGTTTACTTGTATTCCTGAGAACTTGAAAAACGAAAGGAAATATTGCTTTTGCATGGGGGTCATGTTAAAGACAACCCCCCCCCCCAAAAAAAAAAAAAAAAAAACAGACAGGCTGGAGCAAAGCGGAAGTCGTCTTCCATGTCTTCCTGCTGCCCCTGCTTTCCTCAGTTTTCCTGGTTTCTCCCACCGGTTGACCTCAGTAACCTTATCAAGTCAAACTGACAGGAAACTGCTGGCTTTCGTTAACAGTCACCTGTAGGTCTGGCAGCAGTGCAGCCCTGCCTCATTACTCTGCATCCTTCCTGAACAGTGACACCTAAATAATGGCGGATCATTTAGAAAAAAAGAGAACAGGCATTTCAGTTTTTTTTTTTTTCTAATTTACTCATTTCTAATTCACAATGCTCACACCCACACACATACCTGCCCCCAAATGTACCAGCTCCTCTGATTCACACCCCTACTGTGAATTCAGTAGATTGTACCACAAAGGTCAGGAAAGCAGTTGTTTGTTTTCCATAATACTTGCCATGGTAGTTGAATACATTCACTGTCTAAATACATATCTTTCTAGTTTTTTGGACAGATACTTGATTTTCATGTAATCTGCCATATCTTAGTTGTCTATTCTCCTAATCTAATAAAATCTTCAAAAATAGTTAATTAAAACTCATCGTCAGTGACTGTCATGAATGAAAAACATGACAATTTTAATATTTATTGCAGTCTACATGGCGATGGCGTGGTGTTTACGTGGTGTTCGCACTTAGATGTTTTGTACAGTGAGGGAGGCTTTTACCCTCACAAAAACATGTTGCTTTAACCTTGGACGTTATTAATTTTTCCATTCGTGTGAGTTCTTTTAGTGGTCTTGAGACGTACAATTACGCCTCAGAGACAATAACACCTGAACCGAACACCTGTATTAGTCAGAAAGCCCTTATCATTATGGCTTCTTAATTCACAGCTTTATAGCCGATGTTTTTGAGGACACTGACAGCAAAATTGATTAAATGTGGAGCCCTGATGGAACACCTATCACCTATCAGACGTACGGCACGCATTTGTGATGCATCTCTCCCTTGTCTGTGCTCCACGCTGCCTGAGAGCTCTTGATCACCTGCTTTGTTTGAAGTGAGTCACCTTGCAAATATATGAATAGCAAATGCGGAGAATGTAATCTGGAGGCTGACAGCTAACGCCCCCCCCCCAAACCCCCCCTCCATTTGCATAGCTGCCAGCCCCCGTCGTTAGCTATCGCTTTTCAGACTGGCATCCACATGCACTCGAACATATTTTTCCCCTTCAGTCTTCAGGGTGCTTTCGGTGAGGGTGTGCGTGACAGGGGACCAGGTGGAACATAGCACAAATGACGCGTTTCGCCTGCCCCCCCCCCAGCGCCTCCCTAGCCGCTGTCGCCACTTGTGTGGTCCCTCGGACAGATTGATATTTAAATCAGCACAGAATTCAACACTCTGGAGGTAGCGTTAGCAGCGTTCCGAAAGTTAATTATGCTCTTTTTCCTCCATCCTTACTATTGCTTTGGGATGGAGATAAAAAGCAGATGCATCTCCTTTGAAGTGCCATTAGCAGTCTGATGTTCTTCCATCTACTTGTGTTGCTTGTCAAACTCTCTTATGTACAGTTTTTGATTCACTTCTCAAAATTTTAAACAAATATGATACCTATAATTGCACCTGGATATTGGGAGTTCCTGATAGGGTAGAGTCTTTGGCCTTGCTCTTGTTTTTTTTCCTGAGCAAAAGAGCTGATATCTTTGACAGGCGACCCCTACTGTTGTTCAGCATACACCCACTCCCCCAAGACAGGGTGAGGGAGAAAATGTCCCACATATGGCCATGAGCTATCATTATCTTTGACTTCCCTCTTTGATGAATCTGCTCAAATCTTGGCAGAAGAGCAGGGCATATTTAATGGGTTCTTTCAGCCATGGCCTGCTTGGCGGAAGCCTCTTACAAACCCATTAACGTGGGGTCTATGGATTTCATGGCTCCCCAGGCACTTTCTCCCATTTCAATAAGGTACAGTCCAAGGCTTTACCCATCCGTCAACAGCGCCGGGCGCAGTGGATGCCGCACATTTTATCGTCAAATAATAGTGACCATATAGGGTGGCCATTTCTGCAAGGATGACTTACTTCCTCGTTGTCTTACCTGAACTTAAGGACGATTTGTTTATATCGCTCAGACCTTGCACTCTTCCACATTCATATTTTCCAATTTACAATTGATTTATTTATTTATTACTTAGCTAGCCATTTGGGCTGTCATTAATATAGAAGGTTTATGACGTTTCCAGAGGAAAAAAATCTGCCGAAGGGTATTATCTGACAAGTATACTGTCAAATAAAAAAGATTCTTGCATATGGTTATATTTATGCGTTGTCTGTACATTGGGAAATAATTGGAAGCCTTTTCACTGAAGTATTTTGAAGTTTTACATACTGTCATTTTAGAGAAATTTGCTTTGGTTTTCATGCTTTTTTTATTCTTACATGGAAAACAAGTTTACCTCTAACCACTCAAATCACTCTTCCATCTTCCACCAGATAACTAAAGCATGCAAAATCAAATCAGAGAGTCATATTGAATAGAATTTAGTGTCGTACAATTTACAATAACCACTGTTTTGCATAGGGAAGTCCATAACACAGATGGCTAAGAGGAATAAGGGAACGGTACCAAAATGTATGCTTAGAAAATAAAATATAATAATTTAATAATAAATATATCTTGAAACAGGAATACCTTGTTGCAAAATCATAGTGCTGATATCTATTGTTTTTTCCCCTCATACAGACTAAAAAGGCATTTGGTGCAAAATTAAAAAAAACAAAACAATATCCATCTGTCTTCTAACTGCTTATCCTGATCAGGCTAAAAATCTTCATGAATTGCAACTGGGTTATTGGATTGCTTCACAAAACATTCAGATATGCAAGTAATAAACAAAATGCATTTAACTTTTATCATGGTGTCCGTGAAACCACTCGTGAGCTTGTTTATCAGTGTATGAGGTCATTGAGAAAACACTGCTTGCACCATAGGGTGCATCTGGCCCTGTAAAATGGCCTAATATTCTCTGTCCGTTATATGACTATGCAGAGCAATCACTGGACCAAATGCTTCACATGAGATGCCCATTTGTACCATTATGGATCTCCCGCTACGCGTTAGCAACATTTGGCAATGGACGTTGTTAGTTGAAGGCATCCTTTGGGTTTCTCATAACGTCAACCCATCAGGATGCAGGAAGAAGGCTGAAAGATGATTCATCAGACCTTATTACTTTATCCATTGCTCAGGGGTCCAGCTTTTCTGTTCCTTATACCTTGTGCATTAGCCTTGAATAAAACTGGTTTGCAAAAGACAGTCATGACATGCAGTTTTTGTTAAGACTGGCTAACAGAGGTGCTGATTCCATACTGTGCTAATTTTTAAGACTGCAATTTTGTATTGCTTAGCAACTAACCTATTAGGTATCCGTCTGCTCGTGTTGGTGAATTTGACCATTATTTGTCGATGAAGTTTGTACATGTTTGTCGTATACTGTCATGATTTTTGACAGAATTACCCTTAAAACAATCAATACTTTTTATCCATGCACAGACTTTTTATCATCTTTGAAAAGCCGTTAGATGCCTCAGGTTGCTTTGAAAACTCACAAATCAAAGTGTTGACAGTCAGACCACTTGTATTGCTGACATATAAACTGGCATTTA
The DNA here is from genome assembly GCF_048594095.1 of Paramormyrops kingsleyae. NCBI lineage: Eukaryota > Metazoa > Chordata > Actinopteri > Osteoglossiformes > Mormyridae > Paramormyrops > Paramormyrops kingsleyae. The sequence goes on from NC_132803.1 coordinate 24,991,920, forward strand.
ACTTAACATGACTCAAGTTTGTGGCTGTGTTTATTATTGTGATTTAGTTTCTTCAAAGGTAAATTCTTTTTGTGGTGTTTCCATTATTGTGTCTGTCCACTATATGTTGTAATTAGTTTCTAGGCAGGGGTGTTGTAATTTACTGTGCTTTCCAAAAGACATGGATGGTTTATTACTGGCCCCATGGTCTGTGAGGACCTCAGAATTAATGTCCCCCCTACATCTGTACAACATAAACCAGGAATTCAGAATGTGCTGGTGTGTGTGGGTTTACCTAAAGTAACACAACAGAGTAAATAATAAACTCTGCAGAGGAGAAACAAACCTGCCTACCTGACATTTGTGCGTTGAAGTTACTGACACCTATCGGGGTATAATTTGTCTAATTTTGTCATGCAATTTATCCATTCATGTTAATACCTTTTGCAAAATTCTGTAATCCTATTAAAATTTGATTTACAAAGTTTGTTCTGTACAGCTATAATTGACATCACAGAAGCAATTTTGACCAAGACTATAGTATTAAATGTATTGAAAAAGCTGCCTTTTGAGAACAACTTCTGCTATTTTTAGCAGTTGTTACAAAAATTCCAAGTAAAGATTAAATATAAAACATCCGATTCAACCAATGAATAAACATTTCAAATGCATACATGAAAACTGCTTTGAAAGGGTATAATAATGCTTTGAAAAATGCTTTGAAAAGGTCTGATCAAAGCATCAGTTACTCATCCAAAGCACTGGATCTTTCGTGTGGCATTAATATTCTCAGCATTCCGAAGGACCTCCCCGATGGGGATGAAGGTCCGTAAGTCTTCCCCAACCCAGGCCTCGAGGACCCAGAGGTAGCCCCCCCCTGCCAGTCAGTCCACATTTTTGCTCACTTCCATCTCCCCGACTGGACTGTGGACTGTCTGTGGGTCCCCAAGGACCGGGTTGGGAAACACTGCTCTGGAGAGTCAGGTGTGACACATCCCTCAAATGGAGCACGTCTGCAGCTCTCGACAATCAGGGAACACCTCGAAAAGAACCTGCTTAAGCAGGCAAAGCTAAGGAGGCTACAGACCTCACTAGGCGCTGAGCAGTCCCAGAACAGATGGACCATGTGTTCTGTGCTTCGGCATCTATGTGGGTAGTCCTGGATGGTGGCCAAGCGATGTTGATACCAAAAGACCATAATAGAGGGCTTTCCATGTAATATCCTTCTGGGTGCAATGTCCATCCAGCAACCCAAGATGTTAGATTATATTGCTTTAAGTGTATCTTTGTTGTGGAGAAACGAATGTGAATGTGTGTCCAGGATGGTACGTGCTGTTTCTTGGGACTGCTGCCAAAAGTACAAAAGCGCACAACATATGACTGTGTTACACAACATGAAAGCAAGAAATAAGCGAAATGTCTAGTAAATATACTGGTGTGTTTCTCTTTTATATGCATCAAGGCATCTTCCATAACTGCTTCTCTGGGACAGGGTCACTGTGAGCCTGGAACATATCCCAGGCAGTACAGGGTACGAGGCGGGGAACACCCAGGACAGGCTGCCAGTCCATTACAGGGCACGCACACACACACGCATGTCGGGTAAACAAATCTTTATGGGGACCACTCATTCATTTCTATGGGGAAAACTCTAATTCCAACATGACACTGTAACCCCTATCCAGACCTAACCATAACCAAACAAAATACAAGACCATTTTTAGTTTATTGGTTGAATTCAAAGATCTTTTTGGGGTCCTGAAAAATTGTCCCCACAATGTCAAAATAAGTTTTTATTACATTGTGAGGAACATTTGGTTCACACAAAGACAGTGAGAACATGCAAAATCTGATTGACAATGTGTAGACAAAAACAAGTGTATTACACACTAATGAAATGGATTTAAGTGTGTAAGCACTGTGTCATACTCATTTTACTAGACATTTCTAGTTAAAATATTAGGGACACTTAATAATATTAGCCAAGTATTTTCATTAATTTTGTTTTTAAAATTATTATTTCTTACATTTTACGAAGTACAGAAAAATAATTTTTATTACTGACTGGAACTGTACAGGTCTTCATCAAATCCATTTTTCTTGACATCAGTGTAGGAAAGAGCTATTGAATCTTTTAATGTGGAAGAAAACCAAATAAAAAAGCAGCAAATTAGTTTTTCAAACACCCGTATCTGCCACCCATGCCCTCGTAATAAAAACTCACCAGTGAAATTCAAATGAGCTTCTCAAAAAAAAAACAATTAATAAAGTCATCTGCTGAATCTTTTTTTTTTTTTATAAGTCACCAGCTTTTAAAAACCCACCAGCAAAAATAAATGAAATGGAACTTTCTGAAGGTGAGCTAATTAAATGGTGTGCAGGGTGGTGTTTGGCTCAGCAGGATCGGGATCTCTGCCCGTCTCTGGCAGGTTATGGGTTCAAAACCTATGGCTGGTAATCGTATCGCTGTTAGTGCCCAGTGCAAGGAGCTTTATTCGGGTTAAATTGGGGTTAATGGTTCGTGGTGACAAATACTTGCACTACTTTGTGATGCTTGTGAAAACATTATCGGCTTCAGTGGTTTGTTAACTCGACATACAGTGATGTACACTCACCTAAAGGATTATTAGGAACACCTGTTCAATTTCTCATTAATGCAATTATCTAATCAACCAATCACATGGCAGTTGCTTCAATGCATTTAGGGGTGTGGTCCTGGTCAAGACAATCTCCTGAACTCCAAACTGAATGTCAGAATGGGAAAGAAAGGTTTTGATTTTGAGCGTGGCATGGTTGTTGGTGCCAGACGGGCTGGTCTGAGTATTTCACAATCTGCTCAGCTACTGGGATTTTCACGCACAACCATTTCTAGGGTTTACAAAGAATGGTGTGCAAAGGGAAAAACATCCAGTATGCGGCAGTCCTGTGGGCGAAAATGCCTTGTTGATGCTAGAGGTCAGAGGAGAATGGGCCGACTGATTCAAGCTGATAGAAGAGCAACTTTGACTGAAATAACCACTCGTTACAACCGAGGTATGCAGCAAAGCATTTGTGAAGCCACAACACACACAACCTTGAGGTGGATGGGCTACAACAGCAGAAGACCCCACCGGGTACCACTCATCTCCAGTACAAATAGGAAAAAGAGGCTACAATTTGCACGAGCTCAACAAAATTGGACAGTTGAATGTTGCCTGGTCTGATGAGTCTTGATTTCTGTTGAGACATTCAAATGGTAGAGTCAGAATTTGGCGTAAACAGAATGAGAACATGGATTCATCATGCCTTGTTACCACTGTGCAGGCTGGTGGTGGTGGTGTAATGGTGTGGGGGATGTTTTCTTGGCACACTTTAGGCCCCTTAGTGCCAATTGGGCATCGTTTAAATGCCACGGCCTCCTTGAGCATTGTTTCTGACCATGTCCATCCCTTTATGACCACCATGTACCCATCCTCTGATGGCTACTTCCAGCAGGATAATGCACCATGTCACAAAGCTCGAATCATTTCAAATTGGTTTCTTGAACATGACAATGAGTTCACTGTACTAAAATGGCCCCCACAGTCACCAGATCTCAACCCAATAGAGCATCTTTGTGATGTGGTGGAACAGGAGCTTCGTGGCCTGGATGTGCATCCCACAAATCTCCATCAACTGCAAGATGCTATCCTATCAATATGGGCCAACATTTCTAAAGAATGCTTTCAGCACCTTGTTGAATCAATGCCACGTAGAATTAAGGCAGTTCTGAAGGCGAAAGGTGGTCAAACACCGTATTAGTATGGTGTTCCTAATAATCCTTTAGGTGAGTGTATGTAGTTACTTTTACTATTACTGTAGAATAACAATATCCATCCATCTATCCATCCATTTTCCAACCCGCTTATCCTACTGGGTCACGGGGGGTCTGGAGCCTATCCCGGAAGAATAGCAATAATGATTATTAATTATAATATTAATGTATAATAATAATAATTATTATTACTATTATGCATTGTATTTTTTTCCTGACTAACCTACAAATTCGACCTAAATACAGACTTAGGGAACGGGTGTCATTTGTAATCTGCATACTGTACCGTATACCACATACTGCCTGCATACTGCCTATTATCTTGTGAACGAGCAAAGAGATGGTCCTGTGACTGATGACCTGGCCCCCACAATCCCCCGACCAAAACACTACACAGCAGGTTTTGGACGAACTGGATCGAAGAGTAAGAGCAAGGTAGCCAATTGGAGCCCGGGAACTTGTGGAAACTCCTTCAGGACTGTTGGAGAAGCATTACAGGCGGCTACATCTGCAAACTGGTTGTAAGCATGCCAAGAGTCTGCAGTGCTGTCATTGAAACAAAAAGGAGTTATTTTGAAGAGTCTAAAACAGGGCTATTCAACTCACGGTCCTCAAGGGCCAAGCCCTGCTGATTTTCCAGCCTTCCTTCACCTGTGAGCCAGGTGTGAAGCCTCTGACCAATCAGAATCAGTAATTATTAAACTAACTACCTGGGAGAACTGAAAACAAGGCCTGGATTTGGATTCGAGGGCCTGAGTTGAATAGCCCTGAACTAAAATCTGAGAAAATTTTGAGATGTTGAACACTGGCACTGTCGTTGCAATATTCGATGTGTATTACTTCATTACCACAAACCCTTTTACTTTATAGTAAATAATAAGTATTAAAATGTATTAAAAGCAAGAGTGTTTTGACTGATACTGCATATCATCTGTAGGTTTCCAAGTTTCTAATGGAGAGCAGAATGGAGCATTTTAAAACCAAAGAATTCCTATGGAGGTGCCCTTGTACTGTGCAAATAGCAAATGGAGTACCTTTCATTTACTCCTGGTGTACACTCTGCACACCTTACTCCACTCCAGGTTTATCAGCGGGTCTCTCCAGTGAAACTGAACTCAGTGGTGGCAATTTTACTACCAGCTCTTCACCGGGGAACCAGATTATAAGGAACCTAGCGTCATCTAGTCGCCACTGAAAATAGCCAAACAACAAAGCAATTACCTTTTTGCTCTGTGTGGTACATTTTTGTTTACTTGTCAAATGAAAAAAAAAAATAAACAAAAATCTCAAATGGGTTTGTATGCTGTAAACAAGCATGCAGTGGTTAGGGTAACCTTATTCTGCCAGTCAACCTGTCTAACAGCAGAACTTCTGCAGTCTGCATGTCAGTGGCAAACTTTTATCCGTACGATGCCCCAGTGAACGGGGCACTCCTGAAAATACCAGAATTTACTATTATAGCACACTTCAAAGTTATGACAGTCCATTAGCATTATGCAGAGGTGGAAAGTTCAGAGAGCACAAATCCAGATCAAGATTTTGTTTCAACCAGCCAGTTGAGTACTCCGTGAATGTGACTCTTTATACGCAACTCGTTGGTTGAAACAAAATCTTGTCCTGGATTTGTACTTTCTGAACCCAAAATTTCCACCTCTGGCTTTATGTCTGATTGGGGAGTCCTTAAGCAACATGATGACCCAAAACAAGAATAACTGCAAGAATAAAATGCTGAAGAACAGCAGCAGAGGAGGTGGGGGCAGAGAGGCATATGGCCCTGGGCCCATCATGGCAGGGGGGTCCACTGCAATATTTACCAAGCGGGACCCGTCTGCCAGCAAATTTTAGCAACTAACCGTTTCAATAACTGACAATCATACTTAAATTGCAACAATTTACTGAGAACCACGCCCCCATGCAAATTTTACCCCCCCCCCCCAGTCAGTCCCTCCTGCTGTGAGTCCCTACTCCACCCCTGATGCCAGGTGTCTCTGGCAGGAAGCCAGTGCAGTGGAGACTCGCCCAACATGGGATGACCATGCAATCTCCATTCATACAGTCAGGGTGCAGGGGTGCGATTTAAACCCGAAGCCCTTGTAGGGTGAGCTACTGTGTCACTTAGCCCAGTTATTTACTATACATTAAGAAATAAAAAAATAACAGACTGCAATGATGACTACGGTAAATTTTAAAAAAATTGTTAAAAGTTGGCATGTGACATGCTTTTGTTATTTTTGAAAATAACACACACCAGTAACATTATGGTGTCCCCTGCCCTGCTGGGATGGTCCCCTGTCATGTGCCCTAAGCTACCAGGGATGGGCTCCAGGCTCATGGTCACCTTGCACTGGATAAGCCATTATAGAGGATGGGTGGATAGATGGATGGATGGATGGATGGGTGGATGGATGGATTTTATATTTTGGGCATTCTCAAGCAATTCACGGTACCAGTCAAAAGTAGGAGCGCCGTAACTAAAATAACTTGTTTTTTAATGAGATGATAACCCTAAGCACACCTCCCGGAAAGAGACAGGGTGCTTCAGCAGGTGAGAGGGCCCCTACAAACACAGAGTTTGGGATGAGGTGGATCGAACAGTAAGAGCAAGGTGGCCAGCTTGTACCCAGAACTTGCGACTGTTGGAGACTGTAGGACTGTAGGAATATTGGAGAAGTATTCCAGGCGGCTACATCTGGAAGCTGGTTGAAAGAGTGCCAAGAGTCTGCAATGCTGTCATTGAAGCAATAGGAGGCTGTTTTGAAGAGGCTAAAATTTCAGAAATTTGAGATATTGACACTTCTTAATAATGTCCATATGCAGTATGTTATGGCTAGTAAATGACCCATTAAACCACTGTGACAAAAGTTATGTTCACACATACCTCATACATCAGCACAATGGTATTGGTGAATAAGAATAATAAATTTAACATTCAAGAACTGTTTTTATAAATGAATACTTACATGCTACCATTCCCAAAGGTGCCAACATCAGGTAAAATTAAGATTTATAGATTAATATCACTACAAGTGTCCATGTTCCAGTCCAGTTAGTAAAATAGAATTTTTTGAGCTTCCAGCCTGTAGAGATTCCAAGAGATTAAACATTTGCAGATAGGAGTGATCTTTTTCTAAAGATTTGTCTCAGGTTGTCACACATTTGTTTCAGAATTCATCCATCCATCCATCTGTCTGTCTGTTGGTCCGTCCATCCATCCATCTGTCTGTCTGTCGGTCCATCCATCCATCCATGCAACCAAATGTTTCTAATGGCAAATCTTCTGAGGTGCAGGGTTGCAGAAATTGTTTAACTATGCTGTTATTATAATAATCCCATTAAGAAAATCATATATCATGAATAGACTAATTCATAATAGCTTATTTCTTCTTATTGATTACATGTTAAAAGAACTGACACAAATACACAATTATTCTGACCTTCACTGCAGGCAAGAAATCAGATTATTTTTTCTATCTGATATTCTGAACAGCATATAGAAATTGTATTAAAAGAAGGTGGCTATGAACTCTGCACATGACTTACATTTTAAAAGATGTTTTCTTAAACCGCTGCCATTCCTTCCATGATGGTCCTTTCTCTTGTGCCCCACGCTTCTATTTTCTAAGCCCAGACTCCCCATCACCCTGTACTGGATGGGACTTTGGAATACTGTATGTGTTAAAATTCTACACCGTGTATCATGTGAATGTGTGTTTGTAACTTATCTGTGATTGTGCTGGTCACACATCTCTGATGATCAACAAAAATATAAACAACTTTCTTTTGATACTAATATTGAATTATACACTCCAAGAGTTTGGAGTGTGATGGTTGCAGCAAAGCAAAGCAGGTGATGCTTTTTAGGAATGCCATGTCTATAATAATCTATGAACACATTCATGACACGTTATAATGCATTCATAAAGCATTAGAAATATGCCTATATTTTTCAAAAGGCATAACACACTAGAACCATGTTTATTGCATCATATTACATTATAAATACCTTCATTTGCATTATAATGCTGGTATAAGACTTAAGGAGGCTTTGTACCTCATTATGAATGTATCTATAGTCAATTATAGATGACAGTTTCATAAAGCATTCATAATGCATAATAAACATGGCTATATGTGCTATGCCTTTTTAGACATATTTAAACTTGTTTATATTGCTTTGTAAATGCAATATAATGTATTATGAATATGTTCATATCACATCGTATAGACATGGCATTCATAGAAAGTGTTACTGAAATGCTTTTTATCTGAGAAAATGTTTACAAATGTTCAGTGCAGGATTCACTGAAAAAAGGATAGTGAGCAATTTGGAACGGATTGTTATGGAGGGGGGGTGCACAACCTTAGCTGATGATGGGGGAGGGTCAATATCTGCTGGTCCGTGGAGCTAACTGGTTGGTCATGAAGTTGTCGGTCTGAATCGGGTGGATGGCTTACGTGCTTTAAAGTGGAGAAATAGGTGAAAGGTTTAGTGCTGACCCACCTGTCCCAACAGCGGTAAATACCTGTCAGAAAGAGCAGTGAGAGGCGTTGTTTGGCTGTCACACGAGCCAGGAGGAGAATTAGCTCTCCATGATACTGAAACTGAAGTGGAGTTAGTTGGGAGTTCTCCATTTGCCTGACCTATGACAGCCCCCCACCAAGCACTATACTACTGACCAAACAACAAGCCATGAGCACCAGTGACCGGCCCTAGCAGTCCTGGACAGCCAGTCAACACCTCCGTGTTTCCCAGCAGCCCTGTGTAGGACATTGAAGAAGCAGACCTGTAGATTCAGGAACTGCTGGGTAAGCTGGCAGATAGAGACTGGCAGACTGGTGTAAGTCCAACAACTGTCTCTTAGCATGAACAGAATGAAAGAGATATTTGCTGACTGGTCATTGTCCTGCCCTCGCTGCACATTGAGGGCTTTGTGGTGGCATAGGTCTGGAGCATCAGATTCCTCAGGGGAGACCATCCTGCTGATCTCACCTGGTCCCTCAGCTCCTCCTCCTCAGCCAGGAAGGTTCAGCAGAGTCTTTACTTCTTATGTCAACTAAGGAGGGCAAGTCTACCTTTTCCCATCCTCATCATATTCTACAGAGGCACCCTCGAGAATGTCTGGTTTGGGAACTGCAACATCTCTGACCATAAGACCGTACAATGGACAGTGTATATAGCTGAGAAGTCCACTGGGACCTCTCTGCCCTCCATTGATGATACCTGTATGAAATGGTGCACCCATAAGGCCTCCTGCATCGTAGAGGATGTACCCCAACCCTACCCACAGATTCTTTATCCCCCTCCCATCTGGCAGAAGGTCCTGGAGCAGCCAAGCCAGTTCGGCCAGACTCTATCAGTTTCTTCCCCACGGACATCCGGATTCTGAACTCTACTCTTTGCCCCCTCTCACAGCTTTGGACTTTTGTCTATCCTTGCACTTTATGTATATACTGTATGCAGCACTGCAGTCTGGGGAATGTTAATTCGCGTCCCTGTATGCAGTGCACTGAATATGGTGGGTATGACAATAAAGCCCCACTTGACTTGACTTGACTAATGTGTGAGTTAGTGTCTTTAGCCCTGCCCACCTGCTGTTGTGGAGTGTTGTCAGTAACAAGGGCAAACGGCTGGCTGAGGAGGTATTTCCAGGTGACGGCCTGCCTGGTATTCCACAGTTACACTGCGATTTCACTGGCACTTTTCTGCGATTCCACTGCGATTTCCTAGAGAGATAAAACACTGGGTACTCCTTTCCTCTAAAGTCCTTTGAGAGTATCGCCCCCAAATCCTACTGCCAAGATGATCGACTGAACAGAACCACATCGATCCACTGGGTTTCAGCACTATCTCTTTCAGGTTGGAGCAGGGGAATTGTATTCTTTGATCACCTCAAGCTATGACATCTGGATCTCTGCTTCTGCAGAAACACCTGTAACAGTTGTTGCAATAGGTCGCCCCAACCAAAGAAGGTCTCCCTGTCAGGTTCCTAGATGCCTGCAACCCCCAACACTTGTTTGAAGACAATAGGATCTACTGTATGAGTCTAGAATGCAACAGGTTCAGCAAAATAGTGCTTTATTAGTGGGATAAAATGTTTCCAGGTGTTCAGTACAGATATTTGGTGAAGGAAGGATTGTGATGGATTTAGAGTGGATCGGCGGGGGGTGGGGGGGAGGATCAGGTTAGTTGTGGAGTCATTGGTCCAAATCGGGTGGGTAGCTTATGCGCTTTCAATGTGGAGGAATAGGTGAGCAGATTACTGCTGACCCACCTGTCTCTTCTATACTCACTCTCTCTCCCAACTGCACTAAATACCCATCGGCTAGAGCGGCGTTCACTGCCATCTTTTGATTGCCTGCCAGCCGAATCTTGTTTGGCTTCCACATGTGTCGGGGGGAGAAATTAGCAGCGGCATTCTGTGGTGCTGAAAGTAAAGTCACGGTGGATTGGAGATCTGCTGTCATCTGACCCACAGCGCTGGGTGGACGTTAGGATGCAGTTTCCTTCGTGAAAGACACTGACCAGATGGATCCAGATGAAAATCGTGATGTTTGATTGATTTCATCTGTTGAATTGATATCAGTCTTGGTAAATGAAGGGTTGAAGATGGTCTAAAGGAGGATTTTGAAAGCTAGAGACATGGAGCATGTACTGTATGAGGGAAGAACTAGGATACAGAGAAAAGTACCTGAGACCTTGTGTACTTCGCGTACAACATGGGGTGATGGTGACAATATGATGGGATGTCGTCTATTTCCTTGGCACACACTGGGACCCCTGAAGAAAGGGAGTGATGTTTATATGCCAGAAATGGCCCCATGATAGAGACCTTAATAATGCAGCGACCTGCCCAGACATCAGACAATCAAATTTATGACAAATGTTCATTTTATTCCAGAAGGCCTTTATCAATACATGTATGTTTTGTTGATTTACTGATGTGCAGGCAATTTATAATAAAAAGTGTAATTTAATTTGAAATGTTGTAAATCCATCTGAGAACAGAATTGTAAAGCTAGTAAGGTTTGAAAACTCTTTAGGCGGTTTGAATATTATTATAATCCCAAAGCTGTAAGTTTGTGTGGGTCTGTGGGGCAGGACGCTCCTGCCTACGATAGCCAACACTGCAGCAGCCCCAGTGACTAGCAGTGTTAATTCACTGTGGGGCCTTATGCAAGACCCTTAACCCCAACGGCTACAGGGTCACTGGCTGACCTTGGTCTCTGATCCTCAATTGTATGTCACTTTGAACAAAAGCAAAAAAACAAAAAAAACAAATAAATGTAAATTACAGTTGAGGGGATCCAGAGCTTATCCAGGAAGCTACAGGCACAAGACAAGGAAGAACCCAGGATGGGGCGCAGACCCATGGCAGGGCATACTCACACAGCATTCACTCACACAGCATTCACTCACACATCATTCACTCACACAGCATTCACTCACAAAGCATTCACTCACACACCATTCACTCACACAGCATTCACTCACACAGCATTCACTCACACACCATTCACTCACACAACATTCACTCACACATGCATGGGGCAAGTGGGTACAGAATGGATCGATGGATGGTAAATTACAGTGAGATGTATACAGCATGTTTTATGGTGGAAATTTTTAAGGCACATTATAGTGACATGGAGTTGATTAATAATTATAAGCTGTTTGCCTGTCTGTGCTGTAATCGGAAATAATATTTTTAGTTGGTCCTTGAACTAGTTTTTTTTTTTGTTGCTTGTTTTGATGATCATTCAAGATGTAAAGAAGAAGTTTAACAGCTTACATGTTAATTCCTCGTGTTGATTAGGTCATGGTCAGACTTTCGTTGTGAAGGGTTTATTTTCCTCATCGCTGTAAAAAATCGCAGCACAGAGAGCTACAGAATGTTTCACCATAAAACCCAATTAAAACATGTTGCCAGATTTTACGTGCTACAAAAAGCAGAAAGTATCTAAATCATCAAGTCGTGAAAAAGTGAATTAGCTTCTTGGCAAAGACCACTGTGCATAAATTAATCATTATTTCCACTCTGTGGCTGGTTTTATGATTAATGAGACTGAGATTTTACAGCCGTTAGAAGAACTTTGTGATATTTTCATATTGGTTGCTGTTACAGCCACAGTATATACATTTCCAGAATTTCATTTTGTTTTTGCCTCATTTAAGTGTAATAGACAAAATATTATATAATATAGCAATAATGTATTGTAATTTTATTCCCCCCCCCCCCCCCCCCACCGCAACCAGGGTATGCAGTTGGAAAATGGATGGATTTAGGCCCATCTATGGAAGGATGTCTTGAAGTTTCTGGTATTACTCAACAGACCTCGAAAGCAAATGGCAGCATACAGTTATTAACCTTTTCTTCTTAATAGAAATAGTCCCAATAAATATAGTATACATACTGTATATTGTCACCATATCCATCGATCCTTTATAATCTCTTTGATTTCAATACAACACTGATACTAAAAAAGAAAAATCAACAGTCAAAATCATCATTTTCCCATTGATCTGACCCCCTAAGTACTTCATGTATTTTTACCACTAAAACTGAAATGACTATGAATCACATCAAAGCACCTACAAATAAACTGCTCCTATCGTTTTCTTAGCAACACTATCTTACAGAATGAACTGTCCCTGTAAATCTTACTTGGCAGAAATACTTTGATTACTGAAGCTACAATGAAGGTAATAATTTGGGAATTTGTAGAACTCCATTAGCTGATTACTTGGCTAATATTAGCCAGGTCATGGGGCTTTAGTTGCATAACATTAGTTTAGGTTTAGACCCTGTTGTGCTGCATGTCTTATAGTTGCCATAAATTATGCTACACCAACAATGCGCAACTCTTAGTATTCTCAATATTATTGTTATTATTTTTCACCATGTCGCACAGGTTTTTGTGTGGTACACTGGCTAATATGTAGGCTTGAGAAGAATAACAGCTTCTACTATTATTGAAAACTAATCTATGGCCCACTGGTAATATTACGACATTGTAAATGTATAAATATTAACACTATGACATCTTTATTGAATTAAAATTTAATAATAAATTAGGGTACAGTACTGTAGGAGTGTATTTTATTAGAGCATGCATTAGATTGTTGTTTTACAATCAAGTCATTCTCCTTGTATATTGACTATTTGTGGCTATTGCAATCTGTCAACATTCCAAATGCTTATCCAGGACATGATTGTAAATCCCAGATGGGATTCCAGCCCATCACAAGGCACGCACACTCACATCATCAGAGCACCAGGGGAAGCCACAGAGTGCTAGGGGGACATGCAAAATCCAGGGAGATACACAGAGAAGGGGCAGGATTCAGACTCCGCGGCCTGGAGGTGTGAGGTAACGGTGATTCCCACTGAGCCACCATACTGCCTTACTGTGGCAAAATGTGATAATATGAATACTGAGATTATATGTAGAAAGGTTGTTTGAAGGTCCTCTATACTGCAAAGAGGAAAATTTACTGTTAAAAAAAAACTGTAAAAATGTAACCGGGAATTAGAAACACATTTTCCCTCAAAAAACAAGACCTGTACTGGAAATAAACAGCCCAGTCTAATGCGTACTCTAATGTATGCAGGTGAAGAGGCAGAGGGAGATCCAAAGGTCCATTATGACTGGTTTAGAATGGTAGAATATTGTAATTCTTCATACAACCTGTGTTTTTGTTAAAACATATGAAAAGGCTTCCTTTGAAAAGTACTGTTTTTTTTTTTTTTAAAAAAGATTGTAAATTGCATTCAGATTACATAGCAGGCATACACATCGCAATTCTTTGTTCCCTTTGTAATTTGTTTTGGAGTTTCGCTTTCTGTCCACAGACAATTCATTTTGAAATTACTGATAAAAAAAGACAACCATGTTTTGCTGCATCTGAGAAACCAATGTAAAAACCATAATAATAAATGTAAGAAATTGAGGAGTTTCTTGAGGGGCTGGTTTGTGATTACAAAATGTTTTAAACTTTGTTAGTCATGCTTTAGTATTGTAATTCTTCTCTGCAAAGAGGCAAACTACAACCATCAGCTTGAAATAATCATCTTGTATATTTGTCAAAAAACTCAAACATCAAACCTCAACTGTGACTAATTAATGCTGAGAAATAAAGGATGCCATTTCAAATATACCCGCAGACTTCATTAATGCTTAATAAAAAACTTTGTTAGTAAACTTTGTTGTATCATTTTTACAAGTGTAGAGAGTATTTCAACAGTGTAGAGAGTATTTCAATCGTGTAGTGAGTATTTCAATCATGTAGTGAGTATTTTAATACTATAGAGTATGTTTTTTGCACCGTGACCCAATTTTTACCATGCTTGCTCAGTTGCAACTCTATGTCAAGTATAGGTTTAAATTAACACTATGATCAAGTGCACAGTGCACTCTGTGCAATTTATGCCAATCAAGGCCTATTGCACAAATCTGATTGGATGTGCCAGTGAATTTTAAGCATTAACATTAAGCATCTGTGGTTTGGTTTCTTGGATTGGTTGAGTGTTCACTAGTTTTCCACTAAGCAGTTGCAGACCCATGACCCATTTATATAGGATAATTCTAGGATTAGAGCTTGGAAATCTGATCGTGGATCAGCATAGGAGCTTGCTGGTTTTAAAATGCTTACATTTCCACCTCTGCCATGTGACCCTTTCAGAACTTTCCCATGGGTTAAGAATCGCTGGTGTAGAGAGAGTGTATATGTGCATTTCATCTTTTTATGGTAACTTTGTTACAGACCATATGTATACGACTGAAGTACAGAAATGTCAAGTAAAATCAAAAGCTTGAGAAACCATCTAGGAGATAAAGAGCATAAGGCAAGTTCAGAGTTTGTATGAGTCAAAGTCGACAAAAGGCTAATACAGGAAGGCAAATCACATCAGAAGAACATTGAAGTGGAAATTAGGGTAATTCAATGTTTTTGAATAGGGACTATGATAGTTTTGGGGTTCCAGAGTGTAGCATAGGGGAGAAAATGGTGTGGAAATTCTGATTTTGGAATATTCAGCTTTTGTGAGTGCCCACGTCGTGATTAGTGCATGACAATCAAATAGAGGCAGGAAGCATCACATGTTCAGTAACAGAGAATCATGTTCTTTTCATTGAATTGGAACAAATGGAAGATCCACAGTCTGAAAAAAGGAACGTGAGTTAGGATAAAGGATAGCAGCTAGACATGTCCGCAGGGTTTAGGAAAGTGTTTAAGAAGTTACCACCTTGAATTCGTCAGTAAAGGGGCTGATTAAATAACTAGGAATGAGATAAGGATGTTGTCCAAGTCTGTAGAGTGCTATGCTTCTAATGGGAGGTGACAAACGCAGTGCAGAGTAAGGAGGAGCGGTGCAGTGGTGACATGACTGACGAGCATCTGGGAGAACACGTCAACCAGAGGAGATGGGGAATGACAGAAACGGTAACGTTAGAATGGCGAGGGGCTCAAAAGCATCGCAGCAGGTTAGGAACATTGAGGAGGGGCTAGAGGGGAGGAAAGGGAAAAGGAATGTAAATAATGATCGGACACATGTAGAGGATTTGCAAGAGAGCGGAAGCCAGAAGCCATATGAACTCAGGGTCAGCCTGCTAGCTTAGACAAAAGAGGAAGAGGATGGGACAGACAGATATTGTTAGAGAGCAGTGAAGGCCGGTGATTGGACAGGACACCCCGTCAGCGCCATTGCTATCTAGATGATAGAGATGACTGTCAGGCGGATATGTCATCCAGTAACTCATCCGTAGTAGGTTTGGGAAAGTGGTAGAATACTACAATACTACAATACTACATTGCTTGGAAAACATATTTTTACTACATGAATCACATGGACAAAAGCTGTTAGAGATTTCAGAGAGACACAAAATTCTACTTCTAGCCCAAGAATGAGTTATGCATGGTGATTGAGAGGTAATGGAGGCAAGGCAGCGGTATTGGCTAGGTTATGATATGTTAGCTCAGTCTCTATAAGGATAAGGAAAGAGATGGAAGGTAGCTAGATATGGTGTCAGCCTTCTAAACAGCAGAGTGGCAATCGCATACCGAACCCGACACAAACCTATGAATAGAGTGTAGTAATGAGCAGGTCTATTATGGGAGAGAGAGATAAGATAGACATGGCTCTGCAACACATACTTGAAACATTATGTAGTTTGGTGAGACTTTATTAATCAGTCTGTGTGCAGGGATCTTTATGTGCAATTTTCCTAGTTTTTTCTTTGTTTTAATAGAATAATTCACAAACTTAATTGTTTATTACATTTTGATTTCCCTTTGCTATGAGCAAAACATCTATATCTTATTTTTAGTCCATCTTGTGGTCAAGCACTGTCAGAGAATTCAGTCATCCCTTTCTGAAACACTGAAACCTTCGCACACACTGTCAAGCCACAAAACATGCTGTACCTTCCTCTCCGTTCTGGTGTCTTGCTTGACAGTCAAAATGTTTTACCTGCAGCAACAGTCCATTGAACTTAGCTCACTGGTGACTCCTGCCTGAACCTTAGGCAAGTCAAACTTTGAAACGCTGATGGCACTCAAACCCCTAAATGCACTGACGGAGTTGCGTGAATGAATGTGAGAGTAGTTTCTGGAATTAGTCATGATGTGCTGAGACATTTTCTTTTATTTATCCATTTAAGATCCCAAGTTTTCTCAAAGACCAAGAAGGTAAACAGCCCATTGTGTGGAATATTTTCTTGCTCTGGTTATACAGGCAGTGATGGTAGATAGGTTTGCTGATTGGTGGGATTGAACATGCGTCAAAGGTTCTACAAAAAAAAATGCAGAAGAATTATGGTAGGCATTGCTTAACATCTTCCTTTTTATATAAATAAAAAAACAATCAATATTGTCCCCACAACTCTGTAAAGCAGGGGTGGGCAATCTTACCCACGAAGGGCCAGTGTGCATCCACGTTTTTGGGATAAGTTTTAGGTCAGCTGTTCAAACCCAGGTGTGAGGACTCGTCAGCCAATCAGTCCTCTAATTAGTAACTTAATTAGGGAGTTGCAGTGAAAAGCCACACACACAGCGGCCCTTTCTGGATGAGATTGCCCACCCTTGCTGTAACAGATAAATGGTTAGTAGATTGATGTGGTTTTATAAACATAGTAAAAGTCATATTTTCACCCTTCTGGAATTATAACATTCTACTTTATGAGTGCTTGTTAAACTGTTTGTACTGATGAGAGGGAATGTAATCCTCAAGAAAACAGACACAGAAACAGAGTCTATAATCCTGGAGATGAAAAGCCAGGGAACACTAGTCCATGCCAAGATTCGGTTGATTTAGTCAATCTAAAGTATTGCGTCATGGAATCATTTCTTACCGTCAGTACTTGTTGTTTAAATCTATTGAACTGTTTGTGTTTCTCGGGCTATAAAACATTGAAGAAATTAAATGAAAATGAATTATCTTCTGGATGGTACAAGCACCATACTGTACAACCTTAACTAAGTGGCATAAAAGTGGATGTCACATCCTGCCCATCATATCCACCTGATCCTTCTGTCTACTCCTTAGTGTGACTCTAACAAGCCACGCCTGTTACTTGTTTGTCTTACCTCCTGTTCCTAACCCTCATGTTAATCACTCCCAGCTGCTCCCTCATCAGTCTTATATATAAGTGCTTCCCATTTCTGTGTTCCCCAGTCCTGTCATTGATATTGACCTGTCCCAATGTCTGTGCCCTTCCTTGTTTCCAGTCTGCCCCAGTATTGACCCCTTGTGGTCTAGTTTGTTCCTTTGTTCCCGTTTTGTCCAATACAGCCCCTCTTGCTTTCCCGAACACCTGCCTTCGAGCCATGGGCGTCGCTGCCATTAAATTTGAGGGGGACCCCCTCAAATTTGGACCCCCCCCCCACATTTAACATAAAATATTAGTTTTATGCCAGTGTGTCCCCCCCCCCCCCCCCACATTCAAAATGCTTCGAGTCCTTCGTCCCACTTTGTCATGACAGACTAAATTATTTAGAATAGATTTTGATAAGATATGCCACTCTTCAACAATGAAATACTGAAAACATTCACCAAGCTTTCAGCACAGAAAGAGTCTCATATTAAAATGTAACAGTCCTTTACTGTTTCCTGTTTCTAGCAATCCATTTATTACTGTATGCTGAAAATTGTGCTCAACAGGATGTATTTAATATTTTAATTTGGACTACTATAGAAATAAATAATTGTGAATTGAATTTCTTAGCAGTTACATTTTTCATCTGTGTGGTTTCATCTCCCTGTTCTTTGCTGTCCTTATCACAGACGGTCCATCTGAATCCCTGAGGTCTATTTGTCTGTTTTTAGCTGCATTTTAGAAAGACCTGGCTGAGAGTAACATGGAAACGGCTGCTTTTCCCCGTGCAGTCTGTCCTGGCCCTCCCATATTAATCAGATTTGCTGCAGAGCCATATGTCATACCAGCATGATAAATCCTTGTTCTCAGAAACCCACGAGACACAGTCTATTGTTTAGAGCTGATGTCTTCCAAAAAGATTCCTAAATCTTTTATTTTAAAGAAAATTGTACATTCTGTCACAAGTGCCGTATGAAAGGAGAGAAGGTTAGCGCTCCTCTTGATAAGAGTGGAAGAAGTCCTAGTGACCTTCAGCACACATATGTTTAAGTCATTGCCACCGACCATCTCTACCTGAGATTTTGGGGAAGGTGTGCAACTCAGTGGGTTAAGATGCTGGGCTTGTGATCAGAAGGTTGTCAGTTCCAATCCCCTGGTCAGCAATGTGACCATTTGGCGCTTGAGCAAGGCCCTTGACCCTGATTGCTCTGGTGTCTGGCTGATCCCGCTTTTTCAATTTACGTCACTTTGGATAAATATATATGCTAAATAAAGAAATGTAATCGCGGGTCTGACTGAGCTGAAAAGACAAGTACAGTGCAGTGCGAATGCTTTCAGGACTGAACGTTTTCTTTTTCCCTCCCAGCTGTAAAATCACTGTTTCAAGTATTTCAGAGATTTGTTCCTACCGCATAAAACAAACCCTAACCCCCCCCCCCCCCCCCCCCCCCCTTTTTTTGCTTCATTCTAAGAAAGAACCATCAAGTTCTCAAAATCTTCCCTTTGGGGTCAGCACCTCAATCAAAACGGATGGCTTACTCTTTGGTAGCCCTGGGTGAGGTGATTGTATAAGACTGGGCCAGTGGGTTAATACAAAGTGCCAGCAGAATTATATGATGCATTCGTCTTTCCATAATACAAAGTGCGGCCGTTCTACCCGTGTCGATTGCTGGAAACATAGTTTGGTTCAGAAAGTATTACTGCCTCACTGCCTGACACACACACATTTAAAAAGAAAAACAAAATAATAATAATGAGGAAACAAGCCATTGCGAACGCTCATAACCTGGTATGTACAGAATTTTCTATTGATTCATATAATGCATTTAAATGGTGAAGAGAATTATTTTGGAGCAGGTCACTTTAGTTGTATTATTTACTTGCTTAGCAGATGCACTTATTTAGGACAACTTTCGTAAGTGTCTTCTGCTTCACACCATTAACGTGACCTTCTGGATATTTGCAAAGTAACTTTCTCAAGGTTTAGTAACAGCGTTCCTCTGAAGGCTTAACCTTTGATATTCTGCTCCACATTTATAACCACAACACAAACACTGCTTCTCCAAGTCAGGGGTTTCTGTACAGATCGTCCTGTTCATCCTCTCATTTTTAAGGGTATCATTGACAGATCACAAGATGGAAAAGCCTGCACACACTAGTGGGCAAAATTGTGTAAACACGTCCAATTCTCTAGAGATTGTAGAACGTTACTCAACTGTTGCTCCGGTTACTTATTTAATTGTCCAATGTATATTTGTAACATTCTTTGATTGTGTGCTAATTTTTAAAGCGTAATGTCAAAAATGCTACATGATTCCAAAATTTTGGCCACTAGTGTATGTGCATGTTTATAAAAATACATTACAGTTGTATAAGCGTGAATATGCTTATCAGTGTGAGAATGTATCCTGAATTCCTGTATGGTAACTGATCGTGAATAATCACCACCAAGTTGTTTCAATTGCATGTGACATGCTTCATCCCCAGAGCTGAACATGCAGAGAAGACTTCTTATGATTTATTCTGTCACACAGGGAATTCAAATTTCATTATTGAAAATAGCAATATCCTTACAATATCCATTTCTTCATCTTCTATAATTGCTTCTCCAGTGCAGGATTTCTGGATGAACGGAGCATGAGTTGGCATACAACACAGACTAAGTCCCTCACAAGGCACACAGTCACACCCGCAAGCACACACCATGAGTAGCTGTGAGGCTTCCACGAGCCTAAACTGTCTGTCTTTCCACTTGAAAACCCATGTGAGCACAGGGAGAACATGCATATTCCAGGTAGATGTTCACAAAGCAGGATTTCTCGGTTAGCTGGGTTAACTTAAGATAGAAGTCATGATCGTCCAATAAGAGTTTAATGAGGAGCATTCCTATTGGACAATCATAACTTCCAGCTTCTAGCTCAGAATTCTTGGGGGGTGTCCCATGATGCAAGATTTTTTGCTGAGGCAGATACCTTGTCAGATTTAAGGTAGTCTGAGCTGAATGTAAGTGAATGACAGTATAGTTCATTTAGATAAGACTGCCTTAAATCCAACAAATTATGCGGCTAATCAACAAACCCTGCTTCATGGAACAGGCCCCTGCTCTCATGTGTTTTGAGTTTTGGTTGGTCAAGTCAAGTAGGGCTTTATCGTCACATCAACCATATTCGGTACACTGCTGAGGGTGAGACAGTAACATTCCCTGGACCGTGGTGGTACATAAATACAAATTTGGTGTTTACCAAAATCTCATGAAACTAATATTGTGGCCACTATTCATTATTAATTAATTTTAGTTCATTTTACTTGTATTGGGACACTTTATTTTACTCATAGTGGGACACCAGGCCATTTCACCCACAAGAACTTTTATGACATCCCATTCTAAATCCATAGGGAAGGCTTTCCACAAGATTTTGGAGTGTGTTTGTGGGAATTTTTGCCTGCTCATCCAGAAGAGCATTTGTGAGGTCAGGCACTGATGTTGGCCCTGAAGGCCTGGGTCACAATCTCCATTCTAGTTCATCCTAAAGGTGTTTGATGGGGTTGAGGTCAGGGCTCTGTGCAGGCCAGTCAAATTCTTCCACACCAAACTCACCCAACCATGTCTTTATGGACCCTGCTTTGTGCACTGGGACACAGTCATGCTGGAACAGAAAAGGGCCTTCCCCAAACTGTTCCCACAAAGTTGGAAGCATAGAACTGCCCAAAATGTCTTGGTATGCATAAAATAAGTCCCACAGACACACTCCAAAATCTTGTGGAAAACCTTCCCAGAAGAGTGGCAGCTGTTCTAGCTGCAAAGGGGGAACCAACTCCATACTGATGCCTATGGATTTAGGATGGGATGCCAGAAATGTTCCTGTAGATATAATGGCCAGGTGTCTCAATACTTATCTACATATAGTGTATATATTTTGAACAATTCCAGCCAGGAACTCAATTAGAGCTAACAGATTTAATTACTGCTGGCAGAGGGAAGGCACAGTTGCTTAGTGGGTAGCGCTGTGACTTCACACCTCCAGCGCTGTGACTTCACTTCTGCATGCTCTCCCTGGATCTGTGAGGGTTTCTTGGCAATTTGATTTCTTCCCACAGCCCAAAAACAAGCAGTTTAGGAGAATCTGTGTCCCTAAATTGCTCAGTGTGATTGCATTTGTGAGCATGAGCCCTGCGATAGACTGGCATCCCTTTCGGGGGGGGGGGATCTGCCCCCTGCCATGTGCTGCCTGGGTTAGGCTCCAGGGACCAAGTGTTTATGAAAAATAGATGGCATCGTCCTGATAGAATAAAATCTGGGTTGTGAGGGCAAGGGTTGTACACCCATAATTCAGGTCCATTTGTTATGTATGAAGCATTTTGTAATGTATTTTTCTTTACTTATGATGGTATATATAAAATACATTACCAACAAAATGTATTTGTTCCCGTAAGCTTTGTGTATGTTCGCTCATTTCTGACAGGATCTTTATCAGGAATGTCTGTAACCAAATTTTTCTTGTAGTTATTGATTAGACTGTCACAGCTCTGTGGAGGAATTCCGCTCTACTTCTCCCTATGGACTCGCTCTTCTAGCATGTCAATGAGATCCATATATTCAATTTTCTTCGGCAAGACATGCTCATGTTTTTGGATTATTTTCTTGCTACACGATCCAGCTGTTCATATTGTGGGATGGACTGATATTCTCATGTAAATTTCTGTGGCACACAACAGGATTCATGGTTCCTGTAATAATACACAAAATATCCCCAGTCTATTACACACTGCTTGCAGGCTTCATCAGTTGTCTTGGGTTCATTCTGTGGAATGAAGTTTGGTGTTCACTGGACAAAACAAAACTCTTGTCAGTCAAAAAGTTTCAAGTTTGAATTATTTCTCTAAAAAAAAGTTCCATAACTCTTAGGGTTAGGGTTTGGGTTCATGTTATTCTTAGTGAGCAGTGGTTTGTACCTTGTTGTTGAAAGATTTCCCCTATTGTGCACAGGGGAAGTCAAGAGAGATTTACAACATACTAGAATGTCAGATCTGAGAGAAATGTTCTAACCAAAATCAACGTTAAAATGTGCAAAAACACTGAAAATACTTTGATAATATGGTGCACTGATTCATTTGAACTATTTGAGGGTCAGTGAAGAATTAGTAGAAAGAAATTAAACTTCGCATGTTCGGGGAGGTACATTGAATTCCTGTCTCTGTTTACCTGTTACATGGTTTTCCTCCAGCTGTCCA
The DNA here is from genome assembly GCF_048594095.1 of Paramormyrops kingsleyae. Taxonomy (NCBI): domain Eukaryota; kingdom Metazoa; phylum Chordata; class Actinopteri; order Osteoglossiformes; family Mormyridae; genus Paramormyrops; species Paramormyrops kingsleyae. The sequence goes on from NC_132803.1 coordinate 25,014,514, forward strand.
AAAGCATGCATTTTGGTGAATTAGTGTCTCTCAATTGAATGTAGTGTGAGTGCATACTTTGTGATGGACTGGAATGCCATCCAAAGTGTACTTGACTTGTGCCCTGTACTTCCTGTGATTGGCTCAAGATTTACCACAACCCTGCACTGAATATGCAGGCACAGAAAACAGATAGATAGACAGATGTTATGTTAATATTATTTTATTAACTATAATATTACATAGAAAAGGTATGTAGAATTGTGGAAAAAGTTGATCATGTTGCAGTAATAATTTCCCAAATATTACTGTAGCATGGTCAACGCTTTCCATAATTTTACAGACTATTACACACTGATAAAAACATGCATATTAAAACATTATATTGAAAATGGATGAAGTTACATCAAATTGCTGAAATAACTGCAATTTGTATCAAAAAGTGAAAAGTTCTCCCACTCTTCTTTTTGACAAGAAAAATATCATTCCCAAAATTTCCAGTGAAAAATAAGAAGAAATAATATTTCTGTCTGTTATCAGCAGAAAATAAAATTATATTCACCCTGCAAAGAATGGACCACTGACCACAGCTATATTATGATCAATCCATTCATACATTTTCAGTGGCTACTTATGCAGTTATGGTCAGGTCTTATCAGGGCCAAATTGTGATGGCTAGACGACTGGGTCAGAACATCTCCAAAACAGCAGGTCTTGTGGGCTGTTCCCGGTATGCAGTGGTCAGCACCTAGCATAAGCGGTGCAAGGAAGGCCAACCAGTAAACTGGTGATGGGGTCCTGGGCCCCCAAGGCTCATTAATGCGAGTGGGGAAGGAAGGCTGGCCCGTCTGGTCCAATCTCACAGGAGAGCTACTGTAGCACAGATTGCTGAAAAAAAAACATGCTGCCTATGATAGAAAGGTGTCAGAACACATAGTACATCGCATCTTTCTGTGCATGGGACTACATAGCCACCAATCAGTCAAAATGCCCATACTGACCCCTGTCCACCTCCGAAAGCACCTACAATGGGCAAGTGAGCTTCAGCACTGGATTATAGAGCAATGGAAGAAGGAGGCCTGATCTGATTTCCTGAATCTGATTTTCTGTTACATATCTGGATGGCTGGGTGGGAAGAAGTACCATCAGGATGCACTATGAGAAGAAGGCAAGCCAGTGGAGGCAGTGTGATGCTCTGGGTAATGTTCTGCTGGGAAGCCTTGGCTCCTCACTTTCACATGGATGTTACTTTAACAAATATCACCTACCTAAACATTGTAGCAGATCTAGTACACTGTCAGGGTCTGCACCTGTCTGTCCGAGTCTATCGTGTCTTCTCCCTGTTTGGCCAGCAGGTGTCACTGGCCATCCTGTCTTCCCCGTTGTCAGTCTTTAGTGTTTCCCTGTTTCCCTAAATGGCTGCATAGCTCAATGAGCTGAGCATGTGGTTACTTGTAATCCCTTCAGTCATGTGTTCAATTCCTGCCTCTTCTAGTTTGGTAGATTTTGTTCCCTAGTGTTTCATTTCTATCAGCTTTCTAGTTCCTGTGTGTTGTGATTTGTATTCGGTTTTTGGCTTTGTGCCTGTGGTTGTGTTTTACCTGTCTGTTATTCCCCTAGTGTTAGATTCTGTTTCCTAGTTTGAGTTACATGATTTTAGTTTTATTAGCTTCACCTGTTGCCTGTTTTACCAGCTCTTGTTAATTGTTTTCACCTGTCCTGCATTACTCTTGTTAGCTTTTTGTATTTTAAGTTCCAGATCCTCTTCTGTGCCTGCTGGAGTCATCGTTGGTGTTGCTGTTGCTGAAGTTCTTGTTCACTGTGTTTGATGATTGGTTCCCACCTTGCTGCCTTGAACTTTGTAGTTAGTCTTTGTTTTTCCTATTTTGCTTTTTGACTCCTTGTGGTCTGTTTGTTTTGTAGTATTCCCAGCATTTTCAGTTCTGTTAATAAACCCCTGTTGTGTTCCTGTGAGCTGCCAGTGGATCGTCCATCTCCTTATCTGCCTGCACCATGCCCCGTCCTCGTGCCAGAAACTCCTGAGTCCTTCATAATACACCCCTTCATTGCAATGGTTTTCCCAAATGTCAGCGACCTCTTTCTGCAGGATAATACACCCTGCCACACTACAAAAGTTGTTCAGGAATTGTTTGAGGAACATGAAAGAGTTCAAGGTGTTGACTTGGCCTCCAAATTTCCCAGATCTCAATCTTATTGAGCATCTCTGGGACGTGCTGGACAAACAAGTCCGATCCATGGAGGCCCCACCGCACAACTTACAGGACTTACAGGATCTGCTGCTAACGTCTTGGTGCCAGATACCACAGGACACCTTCACAGGTCTTGTGGAAGCCATACCTTGATGGGTACGAGCTGTTTTGGTGGCATGAGGGGACCTATACAATATAAAGCAGGCGGTTATAATGTGACGGCCGATCGGTGTATAAGGTATTTTACACATTCATTCTAAAATGTGTTTTATATGTTTTAGGAATCCTCACTAAAACAGCAATGAAGAATCAGTCATTCTCCAACTATTTTAATAGCTGAACTGTGATTCAAAAAATGCTAATTCATTTTTCACAATAAAATTTTTGATAAGTGTTGTAATCCTTTACATTCTGCTCAGTTTTTAATTACAAAATTAACAAAGAATAATTAATTTAGTTAAAGCACAGGTAAAATCCCTTATAAGCATCATTCTCAGAGGTCATTATTTGTGCCATAAATCTAAATGAAGGTTTATTTTCGGTTCATTAAGGACAGGAATATACAAACACAAATGTTTAAAACTCTTCTCTCCAGTTACCACTGTAAATATACATTTTTTCAAGTTAAGATTTGCCAACGGTATTCCCTGATGGCAGTGGCCTCTTTTAGCAGGATCATGCACCCTGCCACACTGCAAAAATTGCTGAGGAATGTTTTGATTTTAACAAAAAAGTGGTCTCAGACTATTGTTACTGAGTTTGCTAAATAAAAGCATTTGTAGCACTTTGGGACAGATGTTTTTTCGATAGGTGAAGTTTAAAAAATGTCAAGGCATGTCAGACTACCCCGAAAGTGGCTGAGAGGCCTCAGGCCCCAGGGGGTTAAGGTATTGACTTGAGCTCCAAATTTCCCAGATCTCAGTCTGATCGAGCGTCTGTGGGACGTGCTGGACAAACAAGTCCGATCCATGGAGGCCCCACCTCACAAATTACAGGACTTACAGGATCTGCTGCTAACATCTTGGTGCCAGATACCACAGGACACCTTCAGAGGTCTTGTGGAAGCCATACCTCGATGGGTCCAGGCTGTTTTGGTGGCACGAGGGGACCTATACAATATTAGACAAATGGTTTTGTCTAATATCAGGAGTTGTCATTTTAAATGAGCTCCTTAATTAGACTGTTTCAAGCTATCCCACTTGATGTTCTGATCTAAAAAGCAGCTGGAAAATTAGTCAATCTCTGACCCATTATGACCGGAATATAAGAATCTCAACATCAGTAAATTCCGAAGTAAGTTATGTAACCACCATTCAATGGGAGAAACTGCTAAACTAAACTGCAGGTATGTTTGCTTTTTCTGCTAATAAAGTAATACATTTATTTGCACTTAATTTATAGAAGTGAAAAATCCCAATTTGTCCGTTCAATTAATAATGTGTAGATAATGGTACAGATTCCTTTGATATTATGGTTTGCTCATACAAGGTATTTTCCCCTGTTGTTGTCATTATTATTTTGCATTCTTAATTTGTGCCACAATAACTTCCAGTCATTCAGAAGCAAACACACTCCTATTAACTTTTATTTCTCTTTGAATGAACAGTTACAAAACATCTTGCCATTCAATATATTCACCAAATTTTTATCTAAATTATTATTTTTTTTTTAAATATTTTAAATCACCATTGCAAAGGTGTAAGCATGTAAAAGGTGTGCCCGTCCCATTCCTATCCCAAAAATACCTTTTCTATACATTCATTTCCCTATATTTATATTTTACTTCAATATAATTTCAGTATATTCTTAAGGTAACTCATAAACTCAGAATCCACCCCCATATGTTAAACTATGAATCCAATAGTGTAATCTTAATTCTATCTCATTATGGATTTCATCAAATTTGTCTTACTATCAATAAAACACTGCTTAAATTACAGTTAAGTGTTTTATTTAAGGTGTCTGGTATCAAGTTAAGAAAATATGAGCGTCTCTTACATTTTCTAGAGGCATTTTGGATGGTGTCATTGTCAACAAGACAACATTCACCTAATATTGACTCACTTAATAACTTATTTAACATTGCAAACAAAATGTTCTCCCAAGTATTAACACTTTAGGACAACAGAATATTCCAGCGTCTTGACACATCATTCATTGATTGCTTAGTTTCCTTTAGGCATGGTATATGAGTTATAAGAATCACTGTGAGTGAAAAAAATGCCATGTTGCTAGTTTGGTGGTTATTATGTGTGGTTTTTATTGATTATATGATACCAAAGGATCAGAAAATTTCCACAGAGTATGAATTAGATGCTGCTACTGTGCACGTGATAAAACACGTTTTTCAGCCATTGCTGAATGTATGAAGAGTTTTAAGAAATACTGTATAGAATCTATGAAATAACCGGGTATTCAGAGCAGCGTCAAACCGTGCGAAGAAATTATTAAACATTATATTTCAGCACGTAGACCTTCAGGATCATTGTGACCATGAGCAAATTAGAAACTCAGAAAAATAACTTTATCATAGTTTGTATGTGTACGTGTACATCTACAGATCTAAATGTTCAAAAATTTCACTTAACTAATCACTGGCTCCAATAAATTCCATGAGTACTATAACAGTGAGGTGGTTTATTGAATTTTTAAAATTAATCTGCAACTAAACTATGCACGGCGCAATGCACGCCACACTTCTATGATAATCCGATCGTGCATGCATATTATGACATAAACCAGAACGCGATGTAAACATAAGAGCCCTCGAATAACGACGCATTTGAAGGCTGGGAGATTTTGCATTCGTCGAGGATGAGATACTTTTTGGACGTACAGCACGTTGGCCACCGTGCTGTTATTTCATGTCATGGCAAACTCTTGCGCACCCTCTGGTGCTTGCTAGACTCCGAAAGTTCTTTGTGTTGCCTGCTTTGCAGATTGTCTTCCTTGTCTCTGTGGTTGCTCATTATTCAGAGACAGACGGATCTCAGGTCATCTGCAGCTGCAGCAAAGGAGAAGCAGGAAAGATGGCGATCATCCACTAGACCGGGCACACGCATGAGACACAAAACAACTTTTGGAGAGATCGCGTTTCTGGACGAGCCCGTAAGTAAAATACTATTCACCCCCAATTGCCAAGCTTTGTTAATGATCCATAAGCAATACGCTACGGTAGACCAAATGATCTGGAGAGCGTCTTGTGAATGACCTGGAAAGAGGGTTTTTTCTTAGTTTAGGACCAGTCGCAGTGACTTGGGGAGTCGCAGCGAGAGCGGTTGAAAGCTTTTGTTGGCACCCAAACATGTAAAGTCACCTAGATTGCATTCCCTCTATTATTTTAACCATCGTTTTTGAATTTGCAGGTATCGATACGTGCTTTTTGAAGGCAGGTCTGCGCTCGGAAACGGACCTCATTAGAGGTTGTCTTGAGCTATGTGATCTATCACTAGGGAGAGAGTAAATTTGTCAGGTCTGCTCGGGGGATTTATATATCACCCCTCGCTCTATTTTTTCGACTATTTGAGGGAAGCCATTGCACGGATTGCTGTCCTTTCCCCCCCCCTTAGCACCGGTGCGAAAAGAGCTGAATCTCCGGTAGCGGCAATCTGACATTGCCGGTGGTCCCCTGCCAGACACTCCGAGAAAAAGCCGCGTACACAGTTGTTATGCTTCTTGATGGCTTGTCTTGCTTTAGTTAAAATGTCAACTGATGGATTTAATACTCTTCCACCAAAGTAAGAGTGGCTGCTTTGTGGGTGTGTGTGGGGTAATTGTGTTGAATTGCAGTTAGAGTTTGCGTTGTTTTCCGTGTCGGGGACTCTCGGTTTGTTGCTGCGAGCTGAGCTTTTTTGGATGTCTGTGCTGTCAGCGCTCTGAAGTCAGGTATGTCATTGTGGGCTTCACCATAAAATGGAGGAAGGCAGATGAGTCTCTTAGGAGAGCCAGGCATGTTTTTCTTCACTCAAGAGCAAAAGGTTGATTTTCCTTGTTTGGGTTAGGGGTGGTGGACTACTTTGACTTGTGCAGGTTGTGCTGGTGTGTGGGTAGTATGAGGAAACAAGTGTGTGGTTTGGCTCCTGGTGAACTAGTCATGTTTAAGTTTTTTTTTTTTGTCTTGTCAATGCTCTAGACTTCACAAGAAAATGGAGGGCGTTAGGGCTTCCAGAAGCTGGACTGTGAGGAGGGTTGGAGCTGACAGTGATGCTGAGAGAGGGACATAGATGAGATAGGAATTTTAATGCTTAATTATGCAGTGGGAGAACCCAGAGATTCTTAATTTTCAACAAAGTGGCCTTCACACTCAGAGAAGTTACTCTCGCAGTTTGAAAGTTCTCCAGATGTTTTGATTGCTGTACAATGAATACTGATGAATTCATCAAAATTGATAATTAATGAAGCTGCTAAGTGGTCTCTCCCTAAGAGTTTTTACCGCTGAAAGAGAATGATATGAAAATATTGCCGAAGATGTTTTAATAAGTGACACCCAACTATGGAATAAATTTGCATTTTACTTTTAACTTACAAATGGTAACCATCCTAATAATTGCACAGTGCATTTCTCAGCTAACATTATTTTTCTGTAGGACAGCTACCCATTTAAAAGTCAAAACGAAGGAGATTCTGTTTTGTTTGCGATTATTTATTTAAATACTTAAGTTGTTTTTGAGTGTTGAGGGGTTCCTTTGTATTAAACTCACTTGAATAAGTCTGCCTTTTAATTTTTTTTTATAAGTGCAGTTTCTTATTTCTTTACAGAAGGAAACATGCTTCTACTGTCAAGCATTCTATTATTCCTGTCTGAACAATGTCAACCATTCTATGGTGCTTCTGCTGTAGAAATGGTTGCATGGAAATTTTGCTGACGATCAGGTAGTGCTCAGTAATTTTCCTGTGGCCCTGTTTTGTGACATACAGTCAAAATGGAGGAATGCTGTATGTCATGGCTTTGCGAACAATGGAGATTGTCTGGAGGTGTTTATCTGAAGAAAGTCAAAGGCTCCTTCAAGAGGGAAAAAAACAGTTTTTGGTTAGCTGAAGGGAGAAATCTCTTGATATGTATCTAGGTTAAGGTTGTTCCTTGAAAGTTGTATACGGGTTGCAATATGATATTTATGGACCATTTAAGTCATCAGCAGTGGACACCCTTAATGGGACGCCAGTCTAGCGCAAGGCGCAGACTATCATAAACAACTCAGAGATGCCCACCTCAACTGCATGTCTTTGGGTTGTGTGAGGAAACCCATTTAGAAGAAGAGAGATCCTACACACAGAGCCAGTGGTGCGGGGTTAAACCCGTAACCCCTGGGGGTGTAATTCCCTGGGGCTTCCCGCTGTGTCACCAAACATTACATTTAACTGACAGAAATAAATGGCAGTAATAGTTCCAAATTAAGGCTATGCAATCAGGTTTAGCTAACTTTTATATCTAGAAAAAAATCAGGTCATTGTAAAGATAAAAAAAAAAAAAGTTTGTTAAACTTTGACGAAGTCACATTTTTTTCTTTATAAAATATTCCATTCGTATAAAAGTGCATTTGTTATGTTTAATTCATACCACACCTTTTATATTTATTTTCTAATCTGTTTATCATCATGTAATGTAACCCTCCCCATTGCCCATTCACACCTATATCTTAAATATAATTTAGATTTTTTCCTGCATTTATAAGGGAGTTGTCAAATGTCTATTAATTGTTTTAACATTTTAATTCATCTGACACTTTCTGTGGTGTGCTTTTAATGCGGCTGCATATTTCAGAGATCAGTGGCAACAGCAGGTTGTCTCCTGGGATTTGAACCAGCAACCTTTAGGTTATGAATTTTAAAACCTTATGAGTCATTACATCTGAAAATCACATTTATACATCAGTTGTACATCAACAGGTACTCTTGTCTAAGTTTAAATATGCAGATGTTTTAATATATTTGTTTGAGCATTTTTTTTTTTATTTCAGGTTAAATTTGGAATAAACTGTTCTGTTTGTAAAGGTCAAACGGACATATTAATATATACATCTAGAGTTTTCCTCTAATATTTAGTTCTAAAATCAATTTATTGGTAAATATTTAGAAATGTAACATTCAGTTGAACATAATTAAAACTGTTTGAATTTAAAATTTTAGTTATTCATGAAACACAGTTTAATCAAGATTGACTGATTGAGAGATCAGCTTGAACAAAAAAATTCAGCATGTGTAATATGTCCTGCTGATCAGGGTTTGGAGAGCAATAGGAAGTCTATTGCACTGTTTTAGGGGTAACACTCTCTTTGAACCAAACTTGTGACACAATAATATGTATTAGTCTGCAAATTAATGATGCATATGATGATACATTTAAAGGAACAACCTTGGTCAGAAGTTCATTATAAATATGATTTGGCTCTGGAAATGACAAATGTATTGCTTTATCTATAGTCATGCAGAACCTGCTCTTACCTGGAGAACCCTTGGATATGTAGGCCTCAGGTATGACACCGCTGTTAATGATCGACTGACAAACATGCTCATTTCATGATTAAATTGGCAAAAATTTGCGCAGCCCCTGTCCCAATAACTGTCCTACAGCCACAGATATTTGGGTAATGATCTGAGTTTGCAGAAAGACCAAACTGACCATAGACTGTAAAATGAAATATAATAAACAAACATTGCTTGTTGAAGGAGTATGTAGGCAGTTCAAAGTTTTGGAAAATGTTCTTCCACTCAGCCTTTACTGCACAAGGCCTTCTTTGAGAATGAATAGGAACAGTTTTGTAGAAGGCATCCAAAGTTCCAGCCCAGCATGTGATGCTGGTGTCCAAGGTCAATTAAATATTTAAGGGTTTGGAAGAAGTTCTTGGTAAGTAAATATTAATGGATCTCTCAACTTTCCACCACAACTGTTAGAGGCTTGTTTAAAATCCCTTAAACACTATTTAATTATAAGACTTAAGGTATCTAACAATAAAAGTGATCATGGTCACGTTCAGTGAAAAAGAAATGTGACTGAAGTATAATTGCAATGATAAATTTGACCTTAACGCATCAGGGGTTAATGCATTTCCCAAAAGCATAGTTGCTTACATAGTTGTTTATATAGTTGAAACCATGTGACTGAAGGATTCCAGCTCTGTTAGTTGCTAATGGGTGGAAAACATACCCCAGATCATCAATCTTAGAAAAAGTTTGTTATTCTGATTTGCGTCTTGATCATGTTGATAAGATAATACATCATTTGATTTCAGCAACTGTCATGTTGGCGTTGGCTCTGTTGGTAGGTAGCCTGGTATGTATTTACGGTGTTCCTAGCTGAACTAGATTATTTCCCAGCTGTGTGCCAGTCAGGCCAAGACTGGAGTACAATCTGGTCTTCTTGGAGTTTGAGTTGGAATACCTAAAAAGAAAAATGTAGTTAGACAACATGTGACTTGTAATTGAACAAGCTTGTCTTTTTTTGTATATTTTGATTACCAGATTCTTATTTCGATATTCATTTATGTAGCTGGCTAAAATATTTGCACTCACATTATTTTATTATCAATATTTTATCACAGTTTATGTTTGGGTAACAAACTAGAGTTTATTTTTGTATGACAAACTGTTTAATTTACATTTAAATTAATGTGTACATTAAGTTACTAATTACAATTATTTGCTCAAAATATACTCTGTCACTTTAATCTATTTGAATTATTTTCTTCAGGGACAGATCTCCTTGAAAAATGAATTCCTTTCTCCTGAACGCACCAATATTAACATATAACATTTTAACGTCCACCAATATTCCGTCCATTAAATATTAAGATATTAAGATAAATATTATAATGGTCTAACCCAGTTTAGTTTGTTGCATTTTTCGGTTGCAGTAATTTTGGGATATGCTGTAGAAAGTAGAAAAGCTACAATTGATGGCCATGTTCTACCAATTCACTGCTTTTTCAGAAAAAAAAAATCTACATTTAATTATATATTTATATAATGCCAATTTTAAATGGAAAAAATGTTTTTCTGTCACTTTAAAACAATTATATAGTGCATTTAAGTACAGTGATCCCCCGCTATATCGCGGTTCAGCTATCGCGTCCCCACTATATTCTAGATTTTTCCCCGACGCGTCACAGTTCTCTGCGTATCGTGTACCTTGCTTGTGATCTGATTGTTTTCGTTTTGTTTTAAGCCCTACAATGGCTCCCAAGCATCTTGCATCTTCTAAGCCTTCTGGTAGTAGTGAGCCTAAGCACCAGAGGAAGACCTTGACCATTCTGGAGAAGGTAAAACTCCTGGATATACTTCGGGAAGGAAAGCATTACGCAGACGTCGCTCGTCATTATGGCTTTAATGAATCGACAGTATGCTACATCAAGAAGGATGAAAAGAATATAAGAGCCATATATGTTTTTATTTTTGTATTCCATTATGTATACAAAGAGAGAGGTGTGTGTGTGTGTGTGTGTGTGTATATATACACAGTGGTACCTCGGTTCTCGAACTTAATCCGTTCCGGACTCCGGATTGAATCCTAAAAAGTTCAAGTTCTGATCAAATTTTTCCCATAAGAAATAATGGAAAACCAATTAATTGGTTCCCGGCCCCCCCAAAGTTACACCTAAATATGTTTTTTTTTTTAGCATTTAAACACAAAATGAACAGGATAAAACAAGAGCATTTTTTTCTTAATGGCTTCCAAAACGATAGAGATCTTATCCCAACATTACCGCTGTCCTGCCCCGATCGTCCGCTCCTTCCGTGTGCCACGCCTCCTCGTTAACCCCGTGTGGAATCCCTGTGTGATCAGCTATTTCTGGTTGTTGTCATTAGTCCTCTGTATTAAGTTCGCATTTCAGTTTGTTTCCCCAGTCCGGTCATTGGGTGTGTTCGACTTGCTTACAGCTGGCATTCTGATCCTGACGCAATGCATTAAGGTTAGATGCATTGCGACCTCTTACCCGGCTGCACAAACTGGAACCGCCTCCGTGACGACACACCTTTTCCCTTATTGGCTGAAGAGTTTAGTTACACGCATGACATTTGTATCCCAGGCAGTTCAGATGCGTAATCTGCTATTTCTCCCGAATATCACGTAAAGCAGTGAGAACTGGTTTTCAGTTAATTTACCTGGTAAAATAAAGTCTAAATAAATGACATAAATGCGCTAATAGTACACGTAAGTTAGTGGTTTATTTATTGTTAGTTACTGTAATGTTGCGCTGCTTTATTTGGTTAATCGTCCAGTCTGTGAAGAAGGCATTCAAGTAAGAATTGCATTGTAGTATGACTCATTTCCTGGGGCATACAATTTATATTAGGTCAGCGTTCACGGTTCGACTTCTGATATTCAGATCGAGTTCTAGGTCAAACTGGTTTGTTCGACTTTCAAGAAATTCGAGTTCTAGTGAGTTTGAGAACTGAGGTACCACTGTATATACATTACATATTATTATTATTATGTTACTCATATCCTTAGCCCGATATCCACATATATGTGTTGTTTTGATAAGTTTACCCGTGTTTAAAGCGTGTGGGAGGGGTATTTTAAGGCTTAAACTACAAAAAAATGTTTATTTATATCGTCTTTCTATATCGCAGATTTTCACCTATCGATGATGGGTCTGAAACGCATCTTCCGTGATAGGCGGGGCTTCATTGTATCTTCATTATTTAACCTTCCAAGGCTTCAGGTTTGGGAACTTCTCCTCGTCTGTCACCGGCTACTCAGTCCAAGGCAGCTAACCCAGGCTGAAACCTCAGCCGCATACTGTAACTGAAGGATCTGCTACGTCAGGCCTTCAGAGAAGAAGGCAAAGCCGGCAGCATTTGGCCTAACATCTACAACCTCAGCTAAATTCTCATTATTTTAAATCTCTGCTCTGTGCCTTTCATAAGAACCAAAATTATATTTAGTTTTTTTTTTCAATAGAAGTGCTTCAAACAGCATGACACTCTTAAAAAAATCCTACTCCAGGAAAAATGAATTTGGTTTCACGCAAAAAGCATGCCGTCGTTGCCCTTGGGGTTCCTTATCATTCGCTTAATGCAGTGTTTCTTTAGTGGAGTAGATTATGACCGTGGGCATTACAGACCGCAGACCTAAAGTGCCTAAAATGGAGGTGTGCGTGTAAGCTGGTGGGGTCTTTATTCTCGCAATATCCACCTTCAAAGTCACAGAAGCAAGGTGAAGCAACATATATCCTCTGGGAATGGGATGAATGATGATTAAACAGATGTGAAAGAGCCGGGTGATTAATCCCCAATTCTCAGGCATGAAGAGGATGACACCAAATGTGCGGTCTGGACAAAAGGGAATAGCTTTGAATGTGCATGACAATCTTGTAAAGACCTGCAAGACTGGATGTTGTTTCTCACCTACGCCTGGCGTTTTCCTCTGATTACCTATACAGTTTTTGCACTTTCCATACTATCAATGCATTTTTCTGCAAACCTAATGGAGAATTTCTGCTTCGGGTAAGCATGTGGAAAATAGTTTTGAGTTGTTTTTTTTTTCCTCCCGCTTCCTAAACATTGCTTTCTTAATCCACCTACATTAATCCTGATTCTGCATATTTCATTGTAGAACGCTAAATTAAAGGTTGTACTTTTCAGCTATGGCTGTTTAAGTTTGACTTTATTAGGACTACACTAGACCATGAGTCAGAAGCAGAGATTATTCATAAACTTCACTGAGCAAAGGTGCTGGTCATTTGTTCAGACTGTTTCTGTAAAGCCAATTTAACTGCAGTGACCAATTGTGCCATAGCAACCAAAACTTTGTGAATAGTGAAGGAGTTTGACTTCATCATCATATTCATGTAACTACTCTTGATTGTGTTTAGCAATGTACATGGGGTCATTGAGAGAACAGTGCCTGCACTGTAGGGTGCATTTGTTCCAGCAAAATGGTCTCATGCTCCTTTGTCATCATACAAACTATGCAGAACAATCATCAGACCTAATGACTTCCATGAGATGGCAGTGTATGCCATTGTGGATCCCCTCACATTCAACAGTGCTTTTCCCAAACAGAAACCCATCTGGATGTAGGAAAAAGCATGACTCATAAGACCATATTACTCTTTTCCATTTCCTTGGGGTCCACCAGGTTATGTGTCTTTGTATATTGGCCTTGAATGCAAGTGGTCTCTGAATGGCAGCCCTGCCATGAATTCTAGCTTTGTGAAGCTCAATGTGCAGTTTTTGTTGCAAGTGGGTCGCAGAGGTGTTGATTCAGTTCTGTGGTAATTTTTGAGACTGTGCTTTTGTGGTGCTTAGCAACTGTTCTGTTAAGTGTCTGCCTATCACTGCCGGTGAACTTCAAATTGCGAGCACTGTTCCTCTTATTCAGTGGCGTTTTTCCCATGTTTGGCAAATTCTGTTGTTATTTTTGAGACTGTTCCCATGGGCCCCATTAAATAATTTTTCAGCTTTTGTGACCGATACACTTGGAATTCGGGATCCAACTCTTTTTGATGTTTTGGAAACTCATAGATGCCTTATGTTGCTTTGATACCTTGCATATCACTCCTGATAGTCCAACCAGTTTTAAAGCTGACACACCGTTGATGGGCATCCAACACAATATTACTCTGCTTTCTAGCTTTGTTTGTATTTGTGTGATGTAGTTACTTCAAAGTGAAAGTCCTTGTTGTCTTTCTGCAATATTGTCCCACACAGTGTATACAAGTACATTTGTGAGAAAGAGTTTGTAAACAATTTTGAATTTTTTGGATTTATATGAATTTCTCTTCAGATGTGATCATCTTCATCAAAGCCGTATTAATAAAGCCAATATTATTTAAAAATAACATAAATGCTAGTACAGCAATCAAATGCTAGTTGAATAAATTATTTAAGCAATCAAAGTCATTGATCGAGTCTTTGAACATATGTGAATTCTTGAATTAATAAGTGGTGGAACCTCCTTTATTTGGCAGAGACCACAAGTGATTGTGTTCTGTAGCAGTTGATCTTTTGAGGTCTTCTGGCCCATTTTTCTTCATGGACGTTTTTGGGTTTTCTTGCTTGAAAACCCTGCTTAGGGTCAAGCCACAGTATCACAACGGGACTCTGGCTTGGTCATTCTAAAATATGAAATTTCTTTTGTTTTAATCTCTCTGCTGTTGACTTACTCCAGCATTTTGGAACATTTTCATGTCACATGACCTGACTCCTTTTTGAGTTTTAGATAACAGCCAGATACCCTAACATTCTACTATAGAAGTTGCTGAAAAAAGCTGAGATTCATCGCTCCCTCAATGATTTCAGCCTGTCCAGGCCCTGAGGCAGGAAAGCAGTGACATACCAGCAAACTCCATGTATTTTGCTTCATGCAGTGTTTCCTCCAGATGTAATACTATGTCCCTATGACCCTGACCAGGGTTAGCAATTGGATAATGCTGTGTCCACCACAAGATATCTGTTCATAAAGTATTGCTCCAGTACTATGGAACATCCAGGTGGTGATGGATAGTAATGCTTTATTTATTTATTTGGAGAACAGTGGTCTCCTGCATAGTAAGCACTTTTCCGTGATCAGTGTTCAGTTTTCTTTTGGCAGACCCATGAACAGAGACCTTTCAAGAGATGCCTGCAGATCCCTAGTCGTCTCTGTGAGTTGTTTGAGGAATTTATGCTGTGCCCTTGACCTGACCTTTTGTAGAACAGCCGCTCTTAGGGAGAGTAGCAGTGGGTGCAGAATTTCCTCCAGTTGCAAACTATCTGTCTGACTTTGGACTGATGTTGGGTTTAGAAACCCCTTTCCAATTTTATGAGCTTCAACACCTCTTCTGTGGTGCCGTGAAATCTCTTTTGTTCAAGCCATGTTGTACTTGAACAGAATGCTGTTGCAAAGACCTGGTCCCCAAAATTGTGTTTTTTTTTAAACCCACACATCAACTGACTGACACCTGCTTCCATCACCCTCTTTTCAAGATTGTATTATCTTAGAAGTTTACATACTTTTTCTATCCACGACCTTGATCTTTGTAAACCATTGGGTCCATAAAAACCTAGTGTTTGGCATGTCTTCATTGGTATCACTTAGATGAAGATAAGATTACATTTTAGGGTCCAATCATACAGAAATACAGAAAATTCCAATGGATTCACAAACTTTTCTTCTCACATTGTAAATGAATGGAGCTGTTTCGGCAAAAACGTCACTGACAAAAAAAAAATTAAAAATTAAAAAGCGAGAAACATAATACAAGTCAAACTGAAAAGACATGCTGGCCAACAATGAGGCATTTTTCTCGTTAGCCTTCAGGTATCCTTGTTCACCTCAAAGCAACTCTGCTGACTGAGTCATTCCCAGTGTGCTGTGATCTTGTACGATTTGAGAGTATTTCATTATAAAATTTCATTTTGTACGAGCACAAGTCGTCGAGTAGTCGAATTTGCTTATGATTGATCCACATGGGTCTGAATGAAATCTGTCATAGTTGTATTTGTTGGCAAACTAATGGCAAAGCAACTGACTTGGTGATGACTGTTGCCAAAACTCTTAGGTGACATGTTTGTCCACAAATAAGCATTTAATGACCTTGTAAGAAATAAATGACACCCGGCTCTTTTTAACAATATAGTGTGTACTGTACATCATTCAGTGTAGGTTATAAGCAGAGTATTTTGGAGTATTTCTCAGTATTCCAATGACAGTACATAAAAGTATATTGCTGTGTTGTAGCGAAATGCACTGAATAGGAATGAAACAATAATACTTAAGGGTTCGTATGCTACCTTCACAAATGGTAGTGATCTTTATCAGTTTTGCCATATTGTAAGTATTCAGGTTTTCTCCTAAGCTGTCAGTCTAGAGCATACTGCAGGCCCACAGTAACGAGCTGGGAAACCTTTGCTTCTTTCTGAATAATTCCAGAATATTTGGATCCAGTAAAGAGGTGATAGTGTGTTTAGCTCCGGTAAATTTCAGATTTATGTTACGATGGCTGTGCTACTGCTACTGCCTTTGGGTGAAAAGAAAGGTGATGTTGCCATCCCAGCAACACTTTCTGGCAAAGCATTGACCTTTTTAGTCAGCAGTTCCCTCAGGCACTGCTTCTTCATCTGCACTCGCAGTGAAATAGCTAGCAGTGATTATCCGTGATCCATTTTAGGACTCTGCTGATGTCCTCAAACGAACCATTGAGCTCCCTGCTGATGTTTGAAATGACTCTCACAGTGAATTTCAAAATAGACCTAATAATCCTTAGTTTTTCAGCTGCATTCCATCTTGTAGCAGTAATGAGCCATATTCTATGCGAAAGCTATAGCTACAGTTATGTTTAAATATTCAGTTGATTTTCAAGTGAGTGCTTCATTCAACGCATAGTCAAGCTCTGATTGCAATTAATCTCATAGCTTCAGGTCATTATAAAACAAATGCTGCGTGTATATAATATAGCATTTTGTATCAAACAAAAGTAACACGCTATTATTATTATTATTATTATTATTATTTTATTATTATTATTATTATGGATGCACACAGTGATAGCTACTGGATCCCTATTGTTTTTATTATAATTGTTATGCATAAACACAAACCCAGCATTCTGCATGCTAGATTTCTTTAGAGTCGTCTACCAAAGGTAAAGCTTAGCTTCACAAGGGCATGATGCTTGTCTACTGCATAAGTACCTTTTTGACGCTTTTTGCACCTGGTTGCCTGTACTGTGTAGCTTGCAGTGTGAAAAATGGATATTGGGTTACATGACTATGTCTGCCTTCAATGTCTTTTTTTCTGTTTTACAGGCAGCATTCAGAAGGAAATGATTATGTATAAAGCATAAAAATTTGTATACAGCGATATAAAATTATTGAAGACTGGTGAAATGAAATGCCTTACATTATTGCACATAGAGTTGATTCGTAATTTGAAATTATAAATGTAATTGATTCTGGGGAAATGCATAAATAGCAAAAAGCATCCAGTATTGCCAAGTAGAAAGGTCAGAGGGGATTTGGGCAAGGACAGAGATCAAACTCCCTTCTAGGCAGTACAGATGTGGATGGCGGATCAGTGATTTTTATGGAAAGTATGCATATCACTCTGGACCACATAGGATCAATTGCATTGTAGATGGTGTACTTGTATGTGATTAATTGACATCAGCAAACAATAAATATTGTAAAGAAAGATTAAGCATGGAAACAATAAAACTATTAATGCATTTAAAAATTGTACCAAAGTACAAAATTTGGTACAATTTTTTGGGGCATTGATTGTCAGAGTTTAAGTGCCCCTACAGTCATGTGAAAATAATAGGACACTCATTAAATATTTAGTGTTTTTAAAGAAATATCAACATATCAATATTAAATCTTGTTTCAAATTATATTTGTAGATAAAGGTGATGTAATTGCATCACCTATGCAAAAACAAGAAACAAATTCACTTATTTAGCAAAAGAAATTAACTAAGATACCAGTTCCTACTGAGGAAAAAGTTAGGACACCCTATGTATTAACAGCTAGTATGTCACCCCTTGGCTGAAATAACCTCAATAAGATGTTTCTGAAACCATATATCTATCTCTGAAATCACTGGCAGAAAGTCTTTCCCACTCTCCAATGCAGAATTCCTTAAGCTGTGTGATGTTTGAAAGGTGTCTCGCATGCATGGCCCGTTTCAAATCACTCCACAGCATCGCAGTAAGATTCAGATCCAGGCTTTGACTTGGCCATTCCAGAACTCTCCATTTCTTTCTTCTAAGCCTTTTCTTGGTAGATTTACTGGAATGTTTTGGGCCGTTGTCATGTTGCATGGTCCACCCCCACTTCATCTTCAGCTTCTGGAAAGATGATCTCACATTGTCCTCAAGCGCCCTCTGATACGATGAAGAATTTATAGAGGATCCTATGATGGTGAGCTGGCCAGGTCTTGCTGCAGCAAAGCAGCCCCAAACCATGACATTTCCACCCCCATGCTTCACAGCTCAAAATCTGTCTTTGGTTTACACCAAACATGTCCTCTGTTACTGCGCCCAAATAATTCAATTTCAGATTGACCTGTCCAAAGCACATTGTTCCAAAAGTCCTGGTCCTTGTCTAGGTGTCTCTGGCAAACTTCAGTCTTGCCCTGATATTTTTTTTGATAGCAAGGGTTTCCTCTTTGAACACCTCCCATGTAAATCAAACTTGGCAGTCTTGTGCATCTACTCTGATGGTAGATGCTTGTACCTTGACATCAACTGTGGCAAGAGCTTCCTATATGTCCCATGATGACATTTTAGGATTTTGGAGACTACTTTCAGCATCTTGATATCTGTTCTTGGGCTGAACTTGCTAGGACAGCCTGACCTGGCCATGTTGGCAATTGTTTTAAATGTTCTCCACTTTGAAATTATTTTCCAGGCAGTGAAATGGCTGATTCCAAACTCTTGAGATCTTTTTATATCCTTCCCAGACTCATATGCATATACAAGCTTCTTTCTGAAGGCCTCAGCAAGCTCTTTGGATCTCATCATGGTGATGCCACTCACTTCAACAATCAAGAGCAAACCAAACTAAATGTCTGTGGTTTAAATAAGACAGACTCCACCAAGAAGCTCCGTAATGATGTAATAATTTTCTTCTGATATGGTGACCAGAATCAAATTCTAGGCATTTTAAACAGTAATGGATGTGAGGGTGTCCTAACTTTTTCCTCAGTGGAAATTGGCATCATAGTTATTTTCTTCTGTTAAATAAGTGAATTTGTTCCTTGTTTTTGCATGGGTGATACAATTACATCACCTTTATCTACAGATATGATTTGAAAGAAGATTTAATATTGATATTTTGATATTTCGTAATAGAGAACTAAATATTTAATGGGGTGTCCTAATTTTTTCACATGACTGTATATCACCCCAGAATGTTCATTTGCTGTCCTCTTCTGTAAGATGTTTGCGTGTGCTGAGCTGAAAAATCACTCATTGATATATCATTCGGGCTCACTAAAAACACGTACTGTAATACTTTCAGTGAAATTGTCCATATAAAGTCTTGTACAATACTTTCGTACAGGAGGCTTGAATTCTGTGTTTGATGGTTAATGTTCATAATCGTACAGTGCTGATGAACGTGGAAAGGTTTGTGTGTGACCTTGTAGTACGTTTCCACAAAGCTGATTTCAGTTCTTGTTTTTTTTTTTTGCCCGTGTTGGAAGACGACAACACAGCATCTAGCTCTGTTTTAATGCTCACCACTAAACCGTCCCATCTGTGCAATGAGATATGAAAATAGAGAGAGGGGAACTGTGCTGATATGCACGGGGGCAGCTTATTGGTCCCTGACCTTGGTGCTTGGCGATGTAACTTAGTTTTGAGGCTACATTGGGTTCTCTGAAATAGAGGGTTCCCTACTAAGTCGGCATTCTTTCCACTTCTGCTATGATGCCTGAGAAACATTTATACTCTGAAAAGAATTTCTGATAGTGGTGGCCTTGCTAACCAGGGCTGGCTAACGTTGCAGTCGTAACCCTTCACACCTATTTTTGCCTCTTTCTTAAGCCACTTTGATGTTTGATATGTCATCCTTAAATATAATTTCTTTCTATAGCACTTTCACACAGATTTTGCAAGTGTATATCTGTAGAATATGTTTACGTAATGTATTAACTGAATTAGCTCTATGAGGTTACTTTTTATTCACATTTATATTTTAGGGATGTAAATAACATAAAATGCCATGGGACTGCATATGCACAATTAAACATTTTGTATTGTGTATCGATTACAAAAACTCTTTTGTGCCCGAAGCTATCCTGTTACATTTCGGAAGGTAACCTGAAAGTTGCATTCTGCTGATGAGAATCACAGATGAAAGCAAGCTGGCGACTGACTCTGAATAGTCCAGAGCTCTTAGCAGAAACATTGTATGCTCTCCTTGAGAAAGGAAGGCACATCTTGGAGCAAGGTTGCCTATTTGCCCATGTCTTAAATAGACGTGACTTGATGGGGAAAGGAAGCATTCTGTTTGGCAGGCTCATGCAAAGGAAACAGTTGTCAGGTGACCATCTGTTAGGGCTGGTTGGAGGTTTGTTTGACCTTGTATTTTAAGATTTATGACATTAAATGGCAAATGATAATTTAACTGAAAGAGTAATGCAGGTTTGCGTTCATCTTATTGGACATTAAAGACTATTTCCTTCATACAATCTAGTATCCAGTAACTAATAATGCATTGTCTCACACTCTTGTTAAGTGCCTTGGGCCTTCTGTGTTGTGGAAGGTGCTATATGAAAATAATTTGAATTTAATTGCATTGTAGAAAAGCAATCGTTTCCACAGTATAATAAGAAATGTCAGTATGCCTTTTCTATTTATTTTATTTTTTGCTAAAAACAATGGTTTCCTTCAAATGACTGAGTGCATTTCAAAGTAGATGACAGTAATAAATATTGCAACCATCATTAACCTCTTTCAAAGCTACACTGTTTGGATGAATTACAATGTATTTCATTATTTTGTGTACTTGATTATCTTTCCTCCTTTCTACTCCATAATATTCAATGTGTAAAGACTGTATACTTTTTAACTTAATCTGAATGCACAAAACATTAGGGGTACCTTCCAAATATTGTGTTGCATTCCTTTTTGCCCAACAACACCCTCAATAGGGCCTGAACTCTACAAAGCGTTCCTTTGGGATGCTGGCCCATGCTGACTCCAATGCCTTCTCCAGTTGCATTGAGTTGGCTGGTAGCGGACCTCTGCTCCAAACTGCTCTATCTGGCTCATCCCACAGATGTTCAGTTGGAACGAGATCTGTTGACTGGGCAGGCCGTTACATTAAGCTGAATTGATTGTCATTCCTGGACAATCTTGGCCTTGTGGCCCAATGCATTTTCCTGCTGAAATAAAATCAGCTTGCAGATGGGCACGCAGCTACCATGAAGGGATGTTTAGATATCCTGTGGCATTCGAACATGGGTCCCAACGTGTGCCATGAAATGCACCCCATGACCCTACAGCCACATGTATAACGAGCGCATGAATGTGTGAGTGCATTTCCTCATATCCATGCCCTCCTCT
Organism: Paramormyrops kingsleyae; assembly: GCF_048594095.1. NCBI lineage: Eukaryota > Metazoa > Chordata > Actinopteri > Osteoglossiformes > Mormyridae > Paramormyrops > Paramormyrops kingsleyae. The sequence continues at coordinate 25,035,698 of NC_132803.1, forward strand.
CAGTGTGCAGCGGCAGGAACAAGCATTTCTCATAGCAGGCAATGTTTTTCCTGTCCTCTGGCATTTTTGTTCTTTAACCCACTGCAGCCAAAGTTTCTTTCTTTTTTTTTTTTTTTGCTTGAAGAAGGTGAACTCTGTAAGGTCGTTGGCTGTCAGACCCCATTTGTGTCATGGTGGAAAGAATTATACATTTTTTATGGGACTTTTGGTACAAATGCTGTACTGGACTATCCAACTGTAGACCATCTGTTCATCTACATGATTTGTATCAGCCTTCTTTGCCTCTCTAATCAGTTCACCGCCACTGGCCTGCCATTGGCTGGATGTGTTTTAGGTGGTCGACCATTTCAGATACATGTTGTACCATCAGTGTTTATGCTCACGACATTTTTTCTTTTGTGGATTTTTTATTATTTGGAGGTTTTTAAAGATCAATAGTCAGAGTGCATTGTGTGTGAAACAGGAAACAAAAATAGTGTCTTTATTGTTTAGCTGCTATGCAGGAAGTGATATTGAACTGATTTGTGTAAAACGTAGAAATTTAAGAACAGATGTAATAATAAAATTGTCATTGTCTTTCATATAATCTATTTACAAATAGTCCTTGTTTTGTACTTGGCACCTATTTCTATTCTATTCTCTTCTGTTATCCCAGGATTATTCTGGCCTGTTTGGGCTTTTCTCCTGACTGTCTCACCTAAATGACAGAAAATGTGCTTGTAATTATATCCAGTCTTATAACTGAGTGAATGTGAAACACAGCATTGACTACTTTGTCATGAAAGACTTGTGACCTTATGTCTTTGGTATAAAATCAATAACTTGCCATTGTGCCATTTCACGCTAAAAATTATTTGAGCATCTGGGAATTTGTGATGAAGTGTGTGAACTCCAGTCAAAGCAATGTATATCCAGGTTGCTGTGCCGCAATAGTTCTGTGGATAGGACACTTAAAGGACACAAAATGTCTGGCTGTCTCGCACATACTGTGTTGCTAAGCAATTTTAACAATTTTGATGATTTACTTAAGCGCTAAGTAATCACACGGCACCTCTTATAGCTTTTGGCTTATCGCAACCAAAAGTAAATTTACAAAATATTTGATTTACACGTCACATAGCTATGTGTCGGATTGTAGAATATCAAAAACACTGCAAAAGTGATGCATTTTTTTCAGACTGACATAAACTGGAAAAATCTCTGTCAAACGAGAAATAAATGCCCAGACTATTTTTCTTGTATGTTATTTGTTGGAAATTACTGTACTGAAGAGAAAAATCTAGAAATTGTTCCACGCAAAACATTCTTCTGTGTGGCTCTTATTGACAGTCTGAATACACTGTGTTTAATCAGTCATGGAATGAAATGTCAGAATGTCTTTGTTGAAGGCAGCTTTGGTCCTGATAGACCCTTGTATGTAGCAGGACCAAAGAGTTTAAGGTTCATCTTGCAAAACACGATAATGGGAACACAGCTGTGACTCATAGCTTTCTGGTATGAACCTGTGTGGCTCGACAGAGAAAAGCTTTTGTAGAACTGTTTATGGTAGGTGAAGGAATACACCATCATTTAATCTAAGCTGAATTGTTGTGGCATGCTTTTTGGTGTTTTATGCCATTTCTTTAGCTTCAACAGAATAAATAATTTATGTTTTCCTGGCTCAGCTGTGCAAACTCGATTTGTTCCAGAAAAGGTTTTATATTGAGACTATAGTTTTTGAAAGTGTTCTGCCTCCATAAAGTTGGAGGAATGGACCACTGCCAGGCAATATAAACAGTATCCTTTTCTCATTGCATTATTTGGTGGACCAATGGTTAAGGACAAAACCTCTGTACTCCTAATCAGCTTAATGCTGGCGTATTCAAAGGACCTCTTTCAGACAGAGCAGCTGCTGTCGGCGAGTTTGAGCTGAGGGTGTGACTGCTGGCAGAGTTTGCTGATGCAGAGAGGCCGGTTGGTGATTAACAAATGCCAGTAGACTTTGGAATCTGGGGAGCCAAGTCAGATGTCTTTGTCCTCTGTGTTCAGAGGAAGGTGTCCCAGGTGGCTGGGCTACGCTGGCAAGCCCCTGACTCTCAGACGATTCCAGAGCCATGAAAAAGGGGAGGCTTAGATATGCCATCCATTTTAGACCTCCTTGCGTAGGTTAATTTGAAGGTCTGGTTTGTTTTGTTAACCTGAAGGATTAGATTTCTCTAATGCTGTGCATGTCGTGTTTTAATTTCAGTATTCCAGCAATATTTTTCCAAGATTTGAAAAGACAAGGGTTATCAAGTGCAAGATGTGGTGAACTGAGCTTGCTGGAAGATGTACATCTGGCAGATACATTTCTGTCCTCAGCTCTCTAGTGGCTGGAGGGTCTTTAAGGAGGATCGGGTCCATGTTGAGTGCCAGCTGAACACCTCAGAAAACATCTCTGGATCTTAAAATGGCTGCCCCTCGAGCTGACAGCAGCTCCTCATTTCGAGTCGCAGGCAGTTGATGAAAATATGACAAAACCCACTTGATTTGGCACAAAGCACTGTGGATTATTTTTTCTCCAGTGCTTCCTTTGAGATTGCTGACATGTGACCTGGCAGCACAGTGGAAATTGTTCAGAGTACCTGTAAAAATTGAGGTGGGGCCAACATGCCATTGTAACTTGACCCGGATATACAGTACAGACCAGGTTGCTCCAGGATTCTGCCAGAGGGAGTGATTTTATTTAATGATGAATTCCAGCATTCAAATTCGTGCTCACCTCATCAATTGAACTAGGTATTTCATAGCTCAGAGAGTATCACTGTTACCTCACATCTCCAGGGTTGTGCGTTTGTGTGGAGTTTGCGTGGTCTCCTCGCTAGATACTGCAGTGTCCTGCTGTAATTCTAGGACATGCAGTTAGGATTATTGGTGTCTCTAAATTGCTGTATTGGACTGGCATTCTATCCAGGGTGAACCCCAGCCCCGTGCCCAGTGATGGACTGGCATCCTGTCCAGGGTGAACCCCAGCCCCGTGCCCAGTGATGGACTGGCATCCTGTCCAGGGTGAACCCCAGTCCCGTGCCCTGTGATGGACTGGCATCCTGTCCAGGGTGAACCCCAGTCCCGTGCCCTGTGATGGACTGGCATCCTGTCCAGGGTGAACCCCAGCCCCGTGCCCAGTGATGGACTGGCATCCTGTCCAGGGTGAACCCCAGCCCCGTGCCCAGTGATGGACTGGCATCCTGTCCAGGGTGAACCCCAGCCCCGTGCCCAGTGATGGACTGGCATCCTGTCCAGGGTGAACCCCAGCCCCGTGCCCAGTGATGGACTGGCATCCTGTCCAGGGTGAACCCCAGTCCCGTGCCCTGATGGACTGGCATCCTGTCCAGGGTGAACCCCAGTCCCGTGCCCTGTGATGAACTGGCATCCTGTCCAGGGTGAACCCCAGCCCCGTGCCCTGTGATGAACTGGCATCCTGTCCAGGGTGAACCCCAGTCCCGTGCCCTGTGATGGACTGGCATCCTGTCCAGGGTGAATCCCAGTCCCGTGCCCTGTGATGGACTGGCATCCTGTCCAGGGTGAACCCCAGCCCCGTGCCCAGTGATGGACTGGCATCCTGTCCAGGGTGAACCCCAGTCCCGTGCCCTGTGATGGACTGGCATCCTGTCCAGGGTGAACCCCAGTCCCGTGCCCTGTGATGGACTGGCATCCTGTCCAGGGTGAACCCCAGCCCCGTGCCCAGTGATGGACTGGCATCCTGTCCAGGGTGAACCCCAGCCCCGTGCCCAGTGATGGACTGGCATCCTGTCCAGGGTGAACCCCAGCCCCGTGCCCAGTGATGGACTGGCATCCTGTCCAGGGTGAACCCCAGCCCCGTGCCCAGTGATGGACTAGCATCCTGTCCAGGGTGAACCCCAGTCCCGTGCCCTGATGGACTGGCATCCTGTCCAGGGTGAACCCCAGTCCCGTGCCCTGTGATGAACTGGCATCCTGTCCAGGGTGAACCCCAGCCCCGTGCCCTGTGATGAACTGGCATCCTGTCCAGGGTGAACCCCAGTCCCGTGCCCTGTGATGGACTGGCATCCTGTCCAGGGTGAATCCCAGTCCCGTGCCCTGTGATGGACTGGCATCCTGTCCAGGGTGAACCCCAGCCCCGTGCCCAGTGATAGACTGGCATCCTGTCCAGGGTGAACCCCAGCCCCGTGCCCAGTGATGGACTGGCATCCTGTCCAGGGTGAACCCCAGTCCCGTGCCCTGTGATGGACTGGCATCCTGTCCAGGGTGAACCCCAGCCCCGTGCCCAGTGATGGACTGGCATCCTGTCCAGGGTGAACCCCAGTCCCGTGCCCTGTGATGGACTGGCATCCTGTCCAGGGTGAACCCCAGTCCCGTGCCCTGTGATGGACTGGCATCCTGTCCAGGGTGAACCCCAGCCCCGTGCCCAGTGATGGACTGGCATCCTGTCCAGGGTGAACCCCAGCCCCGTGCCCAGTGATGGACTGGCATCCTGTCCAGGGTGAACCCCAGCCCCGTGCCCAGTGATGGACTGGCATCCTGTCCAGGGTGAACCCCAGCCCCGTGCCCAGTGATGGACTGGCATCCTGTCCAGGGTGAACCCCAGCCCCGTGCCCAGTGATGGACTGGCATCCTGTCCAGGGTGAACCCCAGCCCCGTGCCCAGTGATGGACTGGCATCCTGTCCAGGGTGAACCCCAGCCCCGTGCCCAGTGATGGACTGGCATCCTGTCCAGGGTGAACCCCAGCCCCGTGCCCAGTGATGGACTGGCATCCTGTCCAGGGTGAACCCCAGCCCTGTGCCCTGTGCCCAGTGATGGACTGGCATCCTGTCCAGGGTGAACCCCAGCCCTGTGCCCAGTGATGGACTGGCATCCTGTCCAGGGTGAACCCCAGCCCTGTGCCCTGTGCTGCTTGGGATTGACTCCAGGCTCATGTAATAGCAGCAAATAGTTGAATGATGAATGGATGGAAATTAATGTTTCTTTTTTTTAATTTTTTGTCATGATGTACTAATAAAGAATTTGCTTAACCATATAATAAAAATTAAGCACACCTATGCAGATTTTTAGTGTATATATCTATGCAGTGAGTCATATAACATATATTTTTTCCAGTATATTTAAATGTAGTTGACATCAATGTACATTGTAAAATATTATGCATTTATACTGTATATCAGATGTTTTGAAATTGGAAGAGAGGCTTGAGGATCTGTTATGATATCATATTCTAAACCAGTGTTTAATAGAGAAATATTAAATTAATTTATACCCCGGTTTTAAGTAAGGTATTGCTAAATGAAGTTAAAATTAAATCTGTGTTTAGGAATGAAAGAAGTAACACATGTTTCAGTCTCAGGGCTACAGATTACATGCCATCCAATTGATGAACATATAAACATCTTTTGTGGGTAGCTAAAGCAATGACCATGTTTCATCTCTGCAGATTCAGTCTTATTTTGGAAGGCTGGATGCATCAGATGGTATTGTCTGGGCTGAAATGAGAATTGCACTGGGCACTCCAGCTGCAGCCAATGTAATGAAAATAGGACAAGTGAACCTGTAATCCCTCCTAACAATTGTTTTGGTGTAACATCCCAATCATTTCAATGATGTCAGCATTTCATTCCTTCTTTCTGTGCCTCATGGTCTGTAATCACGTCTTTTTCTCTCTCTCTCTCTCTTTTTCCTGGTAGATATTCTGGATTTTTCAAAGAACTCTTGGTGATGGAGGTGTTACAGTGCGACGGCTGTGACTTCCGAGCAGAGACGCACGATGACCTGAAGGCACACATTCAGGATGTCCATACGGCCTTCCTTCAGCCCACGGCGGTAGGAGATGGGACCCCTGGTCAGTCGGGGTCTGAGTCACTCAATTCCCTCAGCCAAGTGGAGGATGAAGAAGATCTGCCTGCTTTAAACAAAGAATATGGATCAACACTAGAACAATCAGGTACAATCTCTGTCTAGGAATCATTGATAATGTTCTTTGGGGTGAGTTCTTCAGGAGTAGTGCTACTTTTCCTGTTGAAACTGTGCCTCATTAAGCTTTTTGACATCAAGTCCTCTTTAATCCCCTTTTAAGTATCATGTTGGAACGTTGGGCTGCACCTGAATTATTGAAAAACATAATATTCTTTTGTAAGCTGTGTAAGCTATGTTGCAAGTATTCATGAGAATTTTTACTTAATATTCATAGAAATTTCTGTTTTTAAGTTTTAAACTTATACATGCTTTGTCTATATGAAAACAAACACAAAAGTACAGTGATTGCAGCATTCATTCTACATATTCTTTCTTTTTTCTCCTTTAGGGCTGCATTCTTTTGATAGAGGCCCTGGGCACTTTTCTGGCGCTAACCAAATGAAATACAGCCAGTCAACAAACCAGTCAGCCAAACCTACAATACAGTTTTTCCAGTGCAAGTTCTGCATTCGCTATTTCAGATCCAAGTCCCTTTTGAATGAGCACACGAGGAAAGTGCACAGCCTCGCGGGTGATACCTCCCTTAGCGGAGGAAGCTCGCCAGCTTCCCAGACATCCAAGCAGTCCAGCTATAGGATCCCAATGCACAACAATTTTGGGAAGGTGTTTTCTTGTCAGTATTGCTCATATAAGTCTCCACGCAGAGCCCGGATCCTAAAACACCAAAAGATGTATCACAAAGGCAGCGTATTCAACTCACCCGGGTCTCCACCTGACACTGCTGAAGATTCTTGCTCCAATGCTCTGTCTTCTGAAGATCTGTGCAATGACTTACCTGTGGAAGTGGTAGAGCGTAGTATTTTGGAATCCATGGTTAAGCCTATTACCAAGTCTCGGGGAAATTTTTCCTGTGAATGGTGCACATACCAAACTTTTCGAAGGGAACGCTGGTGTGATCATGTGATGAAGAAGCACCGCAGTATGGTGAAAATAATTTCATCCCTACAGCAGCAGCAAGAGGAAGGAGAGAACACAGGTTCTTTGAAGTCTGATTCAACATCGTCCCCCAGAAGCACCCCAAATTCCAACATACCTGATAACCTTGGTGGAAATGAGGGTTCAGCCAGTAGAGGACCTGGAAATGCAGTTGTTACTGTAATCTCTGGACAAGCTAACAAGGTTTTGTCTTACCAAAATTTGAAAAATAAGTCCAAGGTGCCACACAAAACAGGGTCTTCAAATTTGTCTGAAAGATCGACATTTACGGTGTCAGATATGTCCAATTCTGATATGGATATGGACACTAACCTAATGCTGAATGATTCACAAAGTAGCTCAGATGATGAACTGGTAGATATAGATGATCAAAATAACACTAACTCTGAAGTATCTGAACATTCTGCAAAACTGCTTCTATCTGAGGAGGATCACAAAATGCTGGAAACAAAAGGAATACAATTTAGGAGGTACCTGAACAGGTTCCAATGTCCTTTTTGTTCTTTTCTAACCATGCATCGCCGGAGTATATCTCGCCACATTGAGAACATCCACTTATCTGGCAAAACAACAGTGTACAAATGTGATGAGTGCCCTTTCATCTGCACTAGTCTACTTAAATTGAGTACTCATAAACAATTTCACATAGAGGCATCATCTGATTGGGACAGTATGCATTTGCAAAATGAAAACTCAAGTGTTCAGAATGAGGTGCTGGAACCAGTGAATGGAGGAAGTGTTACAACAAAAATGAATGGCAAAAAAATGAGCACGGCAAATGAAATCAGCCAACAAAATTCTCACCATTGCACTCTCTGTAAGTTCTCTACAACCACTCTGAAAGGTCTTCGTGTCCACCAGCAGCACATACATTCTTATTGCGACAACATGCACCCATCTAATCCTGATGGATTACCAAATGATCTACATGATTCTGATTCAGAAACAAATAGTTCTTCAAACTATGTGCAAAAAACACAGACATCAATTCTTGGATTCTCATCAAAAAAACATTTGATAAATAAGACTGCAAGAAAGTCTATAAATGATTTACCTTTAGATCTCTCTCCAGCTAAAAAAAGAACCCGAATAGATGAAATTGCTAACAACCTGCAAACCAGAATTAATCAAAGCAGACAGCTGGAAGACTCTATAATCAATCTGGAAGAAATGGATGATAGTGAAGAACAAGAGGGTAATAATGTTGAAATGAGTTTGGGTGAAGAGAAGGATGGTGCACAAGCTGAACATCGTGGACACCACTACCACCAGAAGCACATGTATTTGAGAGAACCGGTAGACTCTCAAGTTGACAGTATTGTTGGGAAAGACAATTGCAACCCTCAATCAAAGTCTGGATCGAAACACATTCCTACTCATCTTATTGTCTTGGATGATGAAGACAATGACATGGATTTTCGTACCTCTGCTGAGTCCAAAGATCTACAAGATGGAGTAAACCAAGACAGTAGAGATGCTTTTCAAGAGGGCCTTAATTACACTGAGGATCCTGGGACACTGTTTTACTGCAAGCATTGTAAATATCATAACAAGTCTGCTCGCAGTGTGAGCACACATTATCAGAGAATGCACCCATATATTAAATTTAGCTTTAGATACATCCTTGACCCAGAAGACCAGAGTGCTGTGTTCCGTTGCTTAGAATGCTATATTGAATACACGACCTTTGATGATCTTAATCAACATTACATGGATCATCATCCTGATGCCATTAATGTTCTGAACTTCAATCAACCTGACTTGGTGTACAGGTGCCGCTTCTGTTCATACACAAGTCCAAATGTTAGGAGCTTGATGCCTCATTACCAAAGAATGCATCCAACGGTAAAAATAAACAATGCCATGATATTCTCCAGTTATGCAGTTGAACAGCATACAAAGGGAGTTGAGTCCCAAACGCTGAGAGAAATTTTAAACTCAGGCCCCCAAAGCTTTGGAAATTCCACCTCTGCATCCAGAGCTTCAGTCCAGTCCAGTCCTATTCATAGAAACCTTCTGAAGACACAAGAGTCAAGCACAGATGTAGATGCCCTTAAAGAAACGACAGTTAACAATGTTATGGTCTATGATTGTGACATCTGCTTGTTTACAAGCCCGAATGTGCATTCTGTTTTGGTACACTATCAAAAAAAACACCCTGAGCAAAAAGCTTCATACTTCCGTATACAGAAAACCATGAGGCTAGTCTCTGTGGATAGGTATCAAGCCTCAGATAACACAGCCTTTGGTTTAAATGTACCTAACCCTCCAAAGAGCTCCAGTGTAGTTCCAGTGCGAGTGGATGAAGACGTGTACTACTGCAAACATTGTGTCTACAGTAACCGGTCTGTAGTGGGTGTGCTTGTGCATTACCAAAAAAGGCATCCAGAAATTAAGGTGACAGCTAAATACATCAAGCATGCTCCTCCTTCCCCAGGATTAATGAAACTCATGGACGAGTTAAAGATTTCTCCACCAAAGCAATTTCTAAAGCAGTTCAGCAATGGAGTCGATACAACCAGTGTTACCCAACCTCGTTTTGGAGCAGACAAAGGCGAGTCAGAGATGCTTTTCTTCTGCCAGCATTGTGATTATGGGAACCGTACAATTAAAGGCGTGTTGATACACTACCAGAAAAAGCACAGAGATGTAAAGGCCAACGCTGACCAAGTTCGTAGGCACACTGCTTTAGTTCGCAGCCAACGAGAACGAGCTCAGATGGTCCAGTCTGGTAACATGTCTGGGATAGCCTCTGCATCCGACTCAAACAAAACAAAACCACTCCGCTCTTTAAAGTGCAAACACTGCTCTTATACATCTCCTTATGTATATGCCTTGAAAAAGCACCTCAAAAAAGATCATCCCACCGTAAAGGCCACATCCATGACTATTTTACAGTGGGCTTATGAAGATGGCATCCTTGAGGCTGGATATCACTGTGAATGGTGCATCTATTCCCATGCAGAACCAAACGGCCTGCTCATGCATTACCAAAGACGTCACCCTGAGCACAATGTTGACTACACATACATGGCAAGTAAGTTATGGGCTGGTCCAAAAGCTACTTCTGCTCAACAAATAGGAAATGCTGACACCAAGCATTATCAGTGCAGAGACTGTGCGTTTGAGGCTAGTTCTATATGGGACATCACCAACCACTACCAAGCAGTGCACCCCTGGGCTGTCAAAGGAGATGATTCTGTGCTTCTGGACATCATCAAAGGTAACCAAACAAGTGATCAATTGTGCAATCCAACAGACAAAGAACAGCCCTCAATGCCCAATTCATTTAACAGCCATCACCTTACACATGATGAGGGCTTTATTGAAAAATCTGCTGAAATGGTTCCCCACCTCTCATATGCTAGCACCTCTATTTCAAACAATTCATACCAATGCACTGTATGCCTTTCTGAGTACAACAGTCTTCATGGACTCCTGACCCATTATGGCAAAAAACACCCAGGCATGAAAGTAAAGGCGGCCGACTTTGCACAGGAGGCTGACATAAACCCAAGTTCGGTATATAAGTGTCGTCATTGTCCTTATGTGAATTCTCGAATTCATGGGGTTCTGACTCACTACCAAAAGAGGCATCCACTGGTGAAAGTAACAGCCGAGGACTTTGCTAACGACGTTGAGCAAGTGATTGATGTTAATGAAGCCGATGAGAAATCCAAATCACAAAGACAGGGATACGGTGCTTATAGGTGCAAGATGTGTCCTTACAGTCATGGAACCTTGGAGAAACTCAAAATCCATTATGAGAAGTATCACAATCAGCCAGCATCGGATATATTCGATCCTTCCCTCGTCAATTTTTCTGTCAGTAAGGATGACGCAGTAGTGGACTACAGTGGAAGTAATGCTGCAGAAGTTGAAGAGATGACTGACTTTCAGTCAGAAGTGTCTTTGTTCCTTGATGACAAAGAAGAAAAGCACACTGTGTTCACTTGTCAACTTTGTAAATATTTCTGTTCTACCAGAAAAGGTATAGCCCGCCATTACCGTGTCAAACACAACAATGTCAGGGCTCAGCCTGAAGGAAAAAACAATGTTTTCAAGTGTGCTCTCTGTCCCTACACGAATCCTATTCGCAAAGGATTAGCGGCCCACTACCAAAAGCGACACGACATCGATGCATACTACACCCACTGTCTGGCAGCCTCCAAAACCGTTGAAAATAAAGTAGACAAGGTTGTGGTGTCTGTAAACCCTCAGGCCAATACACCTGTCCTGAGTGAGGAGTTGAGGTTGGCTGTGGAAAGGAGAAAATGTTCCCTCTGTAGCTTCCAAGCCTTCAGCAAGAAGAGCATTATCTCTCATTATATCAAGCGACATCCGGGAGTGTTTCCCAAAAAGCAGAATTCCCGCAAGCTTGGGAGCTACTTCACCGTAGTCTATGCTAAAGAGCCCGAGAACCCAGTTGCTTTGGAAAACAACAACACTACTGAATATCAGTCCGAGGCAGAACAAGACAAAGATGTAGAGTGGCTGCCATTCAAGTGTTTGAAGTGCTTCAAGCTGTCCTTTAACACTGCGGAGTTGCTCTGCATGCACTACACTGACTACCACACCAAGGATTTCAAACGGGACTTTGCGACCTTACCCAGTCCCACGCCGGACGGCACCGACTGCTACCATTGTTCCCACTGTGAGCTCGAGTTCTTGTCCCTCTCGGAACTCAGCGTCCACCTGAGCAACCATAATGAAGACTTCCAAAAGCGAGCCTTGCGCCAGGAGAGGAGAAAACAGCTCCTGAGTAAGCATAAGGGGGCTGAGCTTCTTGAAACCAAGTCAGAGAAGGTTAGTCACTTTTACGTCCTTCATATTGATATTTTATATTTAGACATAACAGTGGAATTCTCAGATCACTGATCTACATCGCACCTATTCTGCATGGTATACAGGCCTACATTTTCACTTATGTAATTGCATAGCATTATTCTGTATGTGTATGATGCATATGCACTGCATTCCATTACTGGTGCATTTGATGTTTTCATGGAGGTAGTGTTAACTGGTACATAAAGGGGAATTTTCTGTTTAACAAATATATCTGTTGAGGGAAGAAATAGTGCTTAGCTGGATAGGATTCATCGTGAATGTTTTAATAAAGAAGTGAAGCGCATTTCCTCCTCGTTATTTTGCATACTGAAAAAGCTTAAATGTGTACATTGCTAGCACCAGTATGACAGTGTTGGTTCCGGGAATGTGTGATATAATGAAGGGTAATGCCTGAAACGGAGGCCAAGTTCAGGCTTTAAGAGGATTTTAATGTTTTTATGAGCCATTTGTTTATGTCATAAATCATTTGTCACAATTTCATTTAAAAGACTCATATTCAGTAATGTTGCAGAACAAGCCTCCTAATCTGCTTTTTCCCCTCTGCATTAGGTGGGCAGCCATGTACACAAAGCCCCAGTTGGCTACAAGTGCAATTTTTGTGTAGAGGTTCACCCCACCCTGAGAGCAATTTGCAACCACCTCAGAAAGCATGTTCAGTATGGAGAAGGCAAAGAACAACACGTGAAGGTATGCTGACATTAATCTGCCGCGGGAATCGCTTACCGGCCGCACTGACGTGTGAAACCCTCTGGCTTTAAGGAATTAGCAGCTGATATTTGCTGCTCTCAATTCGAGATGATTCTGCGTGACCTTTCAGAACACGTGGATTTCTGTGACAGTTTTGGTAAACTAGATATACCTCTAATAGGCATCTACCGCTTTGTTTTAGCTTCAGATTTATTATGTGTCTTGTACTGAAGAATTGCTAGGGTATAATTTATTGCTTAGTTTTAACTTATAACCCCTCTACACCATCTAGCTTTCCTTTTGCTGTCTGGCTGTTGCTGTCTTGTTTATTACTGCTATTAGTCAATTTGTTCTATGTCAATAAACCATACCTTTCATATGGAGATATAATATGTTAAAAAGCAAATTGGTTTCATATGATGAAATTTACATAACCATGTTTACATAACTAAGTTTTCCTGCTTTGTTTATAACGATCTTATCACCTGCATTTGTATTACCTCTGCTTCTTAAATTCATTTCTCATGTCATTTTTTAGCAACACCCTGAACAGGAATTTCAGAGTGTTTCTAAACAGGTTTATTCATACTTTATAGGATATGTTGTTCAGATGGTTTGTTTGTTCCAAAAGAAACAGGTCCGTTTCCTTGGGGACAACTGTGGGAGTTCCAGTGAACGAGTCGTATAAAGTACAGTTGTACAGGCAGCCGGTAACCAGCCTGCCATTAGTATTCCTCTGGGGGGGGCGGGGGGGCTGTGGGGCTCACACTGACAGAAGCTGACCAGAAGCCCAGTTCATGTGAGATGGATGCCAAAAGAAAGCCCATATTTGTGGATCAAACCAGGCTTTCCCATGCAATGTTCTAGGCACTATATAAATTAAACTGATTTTTTAATATAAATTCTTGTTACACCACTTTTGACAGGGATTCACACATAATCTTGGCTTTACTAGAAAAATAGTTGTAGTGCCTTGTATCCTTGGCCACAGGAAATATGTCAGTATTATTTAGAACATTTTCATTATATTTAGTTACTTGGTAGCTAATTGATAAGTCATCCTTGGTACCACTAGCATGAACTTTATTGTAGAATCCATCAGCGAGCTAAGTCTACGTGCCTGTGATCGGAAGGTTGCGGGTTCGAGCCCGGCCTCAGCATGCCCTTCAGCAGGGCCCTTAACCCCCGGCTCCATGGGTGCCTCTGCAATATGCTATGTTCTATTATTATTATTATTATTTATTTATTTTTTTAATTATTATTATCTGTTGCAGTCTCTTATATAAAGACTTCCCGTAATTTATGTAAATTGAAATACTTTTACAAAGTAGTTAACTCTGAGGTGGCGGAGTCACAGATTATGTGTTCTGTCCAAAAATGCTGCATTGTTAAGGGATCCAACTATATGTTAAGGTAGACGGAGGAGAGGGGTTGCTTAATAAGATTTTAAAATTTTCTTCTGAAAAATGCAATGTTACAGCGATTTGGGGTCACAGAAGTTGAACAGGGCTGATAGCTCAAATTATATGTTGAAATTAAAGAAAAAACAAAACGGTGGCCCTAAAGAAAAACAAGACCGTATCTCTGGATAAGCATTTTCATATTTTTTCCCCAAGAAAGATTGTTCAGACTCCTTTCAGACTGCCAGAAATCTTAACATCTCATGTAAAATTCAAATTTCTAAATGTATATGAAATCGCATGTAAGTACAGAACCTCTACACTTATGATTAAGGAATCTGTACACAAACAGCTTTTTAAAATATTTTCAGGAGGTCCCAGAAAATCCAGTTCCTCCCTCACCAGAAGGTGGGATGAGCGGAAATGTTGGTGAGGACCCTGGCCCTCTGGATAGGAATTCAGTGGATTCCCTCACCCCTGCTCCATGTGATCAGTTTCCCAAGACGGGGGACACAGTGGCAGGGAAGCTGAAGCTTGGGGGGGGGCACCCGTGCTCCCAGTGCGACCGGATCTTCATGTCCATGCAGGGCCTCCGCTCCCATGAGCGGAGCCACACGGCGATCTCCATGTTCAGCCGAGAAGACAAGTACAGCTGCCAGTATTGCCAATTCGTCTCTCCGTTCAGGCACAAGTAAGACCAGATTTTTATAATCATTACTCTAAATGTTAAGATGTCTTATGTGTCTAATGTGTTCATTTCTTTTTCATTTAACTGCGGATTTTCCTTTATACCAGGTTACCTTCATTAATATGTTGACTTGATATTAATATGCTATGTTCTAAAAATGCTGTTTTGTATATAACATTTATTTTATTATTGTATCTTTAAGTGTATCTTTTCCTATACTTCAGTCATGTAGGTTTCCCAGGCCTTTACATTAGGTGATGTTTAAAGTGTATGAGATATAAACCAGCGATTCTCAGCCCGTGGTTTGGGTCGCGGCAAGTTCTGACAGGGTCCTGAGGCAGAGTTGGAAATGTAAGCATTTTAAAACCAGCAAGGTCCTATGCTGATCCACGATTAGATTTCCCAGGCCCAACCCTAGAATTATCCTATATAAATGGGTCTTGGGTCTGCAACTGCTTAGCGGAAAACTAGTGAACGCTCAACCAGTCCAAGAAGCCAAACCACAGATGCTTAAAATTCACTTGCACATCCAATCAGATTTGTGCAATAGGCATTGATTGCTGTAAATTGCAGAGTGCACTGTGTACTTGGTGATAGCGTTCATTTAAACCTGATATAGGGTCGCGACTGAGCTGGTATGGTAAAAATCGGGTCGCGGGGCAAAAAAGGTTGAGAAGCACTGATTTGAAGAATAGTAATAAGCATAACTTAAAGATCCATCTGTATTAATCTCCCATCTGTCTTTTTATAACATATAATATTCCCTAGAAAAGAAAGGAAATAGCTTTCCATACCCATCTGGAATACGGTGAATACAGCAGTGACATCTCAATTGCATGGATAATGTGGCACTGAGGACAGACGTGCTCACAGGACTATTTGGTAAAATGGCTTCAGTGGGTAGACTGTCACTGACTCAAAAATAGGCTATCGAGGCTTTGGATGTTCATGTGCTATGGCAGAAAAATGAACCACAAATAACTCTCACCCTCTTCAGCTTGGATCGACACATTCAGTCACATCATGGTCACCACAAGCCTTTCCGATGCAAGTACTGTCCTTTTAAGTCGGCTTATCTCAGCCGCCTGAAGACCCACCTGCACAAAGCGCACACAGGTAAGTTGCGGCTAATGGCTCGCATACAACAAATCCTCTCAAGGTACAGGCACAGTGTCAGCGAGCTTCTGGGTGAGGAACCTCGTCTAGTTCTGCTTATTCCCTTTGCCAATAAACTCAAAAACCAAAATTTAATATATGTTTAGGTAATTAGTATGAAATGTATCCCAGTGCTCCCTGATTTGCTGTGTGGGTGCGAGACATGAACAATATCCAACAGGGATGTAACGATACACTCAACTCACGATACGATTTTCTCACAGTTTTTTAACAGAATGAGCTGCAGACAAATTTATTCAAAAATATTCCTTTATTTATCTTTCTAAACTGTGCAAAACTTGTCTTCTTCTTAACAGTATAACTGAAATTTAATAAAATTCTGTTTAAAAAAAAAATAAAAAATCAAATCAAAATTTAAAAAAAAATCTTCAAATAAGCGGTAACGCTTTACATTTTTTACATTTTATATTGCATTCATAAAACATTCAGTACACCTTCATAATGTATTCATTAAGTATTCAGAAATCATTCATAAACATCATGCATGTACACCTTTACATCCTAACATCCCTTAACAGCTGTAATATACATTAATAACAAACATTATATAATAATAACAAACATTATAATTGTATAATCATGTAATGTTTGTTATTGATGTATATTAAAGCTCTTAAGGGATTTTAGGATGTTAAGGTGTACTTGCATGCTGCTTATGAATGTTCTATGAATGCATTATGAAGGTGCACTGAATGTTATATAAATGCATAATGAATGCATTATGAAGGTGCACTTAAAGCGTTACCAAATAAACTAAGGCTTGCATGTGCAGCTTTTTAGCGTGATTTGCCCTTTTAATAATCTTCGCTCTGGCAGTGGTGATTTGAGCTCACTGTGGTGCTGGTGGACATGCTGAAGCATGTTCGTTGTGCTATTTATGTAGGTTGTCAGTCTTTTACAATGTTTGCACGCAGTTTTTGTCTTGTCTGTGCTTTTCTCGCTGTTTTCGTTTGTGATTACCGGAAAGCTAAAATGCTGCCACACCACCGATTTAAGATCGGAGGGGTGTGTCCTCAATTTCAAGTTTGCTCGCCATCTCGCGTTTGGTCAAAACCAAAAACTAACGTACGACGTCGATGTGAATACGCAGTGACATCTGACGTTGAACTGACATTGTGAAATCAAATATAATATTACACCAGTTTTTTTGATAAGTAAAGTACCGTGAAGTACCCGTAAAGTAGCAATTCATTTTCCACATCAGCCGGTTTAAATCGTCATAAATTTACATCGATTTTTAACCAATTCGCGATTCATCGTTACATGCCTACTATCCAATGACCTAAGATGACGACTGGACCCATCTTTGAAGAATCCTTGGGTACCGCTGCTTTGTGTCAAATGAGCGGTTGCTCAGGGATTCCTGAATGAGGCTCATTACCTGCTTTGTGAGGGAGCGTCAGTTACGGCACTATGGCCATGTGGCGCATTTCCTTGAAGGTGATCTGGCTCGCAGGATCCTCATTGCTGGGGACTTGAGCGGCTGAACCAGGCCAAGGGGATGTCCACGTAAAACCTGGCTGCGGCAGATAGACGACCATTTACAGAGGGTGGGATTGAACTGTTTGTCGGCCTGGGGGGTTGCTAACCAGGATCCTGAGGTGTTTTGTCAGTACGACTGCCTGCCCCCAGCCTGACCTCTCCTGATACCAACAAACTGAAACTCCTGATTATTTTGATTTATTTTTAAAGATGGCTGCATAAAAGTTTAATATTTCTTACTTAAATATTTATCACAACAACTTAATATTCATAAGTTTGTTACCCCTGAGAACCCGACAAACTCAAAATACGTTGATTACACCTATTAATGTCATCTTTGTAACTTTGGATAGGTATAATGCAGTTTTTCCCAACCCAGTCCTTGGGGAACCCCAAACAGTCCATGTTTTTGCTCCCTCCCAGTGCACCTGTACCAGGTATACGGTGTTCCTGATTGGCTGGGAGCTAAGAGGGAGCAAAAAACGTGGACTGTCCGGGGTTCCCCGAGGACTGGGTTGGGAAACACTTGTATAACACATAGACATGAATTACATATCTTTGCAATCGAGAGAACTTACTACTTGTACGCTAAAATATTCCAGAGTAATCTTGTGCATAATGAGGCATATATCGTACACATTTTCCATGAAAAAGCATCCCTAATAATCCATAAGACATCAATATTATTCACATTTGATGGAAAACAAAGCACATATTCGCTTCCGCAATAATCCACACACTTTTGGGGAAAAAATATTGGTAACACTTTACTTAAAGCAGTCATTATATTGCATTATACATACCTTCATAATGCATTATAATACATTCATCAAGTATTAAAAACACTACTTTAACTATTCATAAAAAGGCATAATATGTTATAGTTATGTGTGTTATGCATTATGAATGCTCTATGAAGGTCTCATCTATCAAGCACTATAAATACCTTCATAATGCAACACAAAGCATCCTAAATTGTTATACTGACCATTATAATACATTATGAATGTATTCATAGTTCATAATAGATGAGACCTTCATTGTCTTGGTCTCGCCTTGACTTGGTCTTGGTCTTGTCTCGGTCTCGCCCAGTCTTGGTCTTGTCTCGGTCTCAAAGCACTCTGGTCTAGGTTATGACTTGGTGATCTTGACTACATCACTATATTGAAGTCTAAGGAAGAAGTCTCTATGTTACTCTACTTGCCCATATCTGCTTCATAACCTTGACTGAAACAGCATACTGTTGGTGTTATAAGCATTTGAATACTTAAATATTTAAAAAATGTATTTCACTGCCTTTCATATTACATGCTCTTAAGCAGAAACACTGTTTTCCATTGATTTATTCCACTCAGCATATGTTTGTGGCTTTTGAAAAGGAAATATAAATAAAGAATTTAAGGGTTTTGCTGCCTTTTCTTTGCTTTTTATAATATGAAACAAAAAGCCACATTTTCTCAGATTTTCTTAGAGACTGTAAATGACTTTTCAGACATGGTATTGATCAGTGTCATAATGACCAATGCCAAACTGCTATTGCTTGCAATAATAATCTTCATTTATTAATTTTCTAGTTAAATTGGAATAGATGTGGATGTAGAAATACTTAATGCAGTGTATCCTTTCTGGAGTTATTGAAAACCTTACCATGTTAAAATATTACCATATAGTTATGGTCAAGTGAACAGTACCTGTCAAAAGTCTGGACACACCATCTGAAAATCATTTGCTTTTCAAAAAGATGATGACCCTAAGCACACCTTGAGGTTATGCAAGTACTGTGTTATCTTGTGAATAAGGAAAGCGATGGAGTCCTGTGACAGATGACCTGGCCCCCCACAATCCCCTGACCTAAACCCTATAGAGCTGGACAGAAGAGTAAGAGCAAGGTAGCCAACCTGTGGCCAGAACTTGTGGAAACTGCTTCAGGACTGTTGGAGTAGCATTCAGGTGGAATATTCTGAAAGCTGATTGAAAGAATGCCATGGGTCTACAATGCTGTCATCGAAACAAAATATTCTATTTTGAAAAGTCTAATTTAAAAAAATAAAAAATTGAGGTGTTGAACCGTTCACTTGGTCATTGCAGCATTTGGTCATTGCAATGTTTCATTACCTCGAGGCCTTTTACTATAAGGTGAATAACAGATAAAATAGAGACAAATGCATTAAAAGCAGGTGTGTCCAGACATTAGAGTGGTATTCTGTTGGTAGCTGAGTAATTTTATATCTTTTAAAATAAACAGAAACAGGAAAATAGGTGACTTTCTAACTCATACGTTTCACTTACATCTTAAAAATAAAGAAAAAAATATAAAGCTTAATCTCCATGTTATGGTGAATGAATGGTTTGATATTCTTCCGATTGGCAAAATGCTTATGAAAATAGAATCCCTTGCATCCATAGAAGATCTTTTTCTCGATTTTTAAGCAATCACTATTAAATTAATCACTATTTATATTTTTAGTAACCTACAAAACTATTAATTAAACATAAATTCTAAAGAATAAATGCCCTTGTGCTGCTTACTGTTCTGTGGTCGTCTTCTTCTCGTTAGGTTGATGTGTAAGTTGGTTGGATGACTTGTCAGTTTACTGTTGTCTTAAATAGGTGAGAACACGTACAAGTGCCTGGAGTGCGCTTTCTCCACGATGACCATCAGCCAGCTGAAGGATCACTCCCTGAAAGTGCACGGGGAGGCCCTCACCCTCCCCAAACTGCGAGCCGCCACCCAGACAGCACTGCGCCCTCACAGGCTCATGCAGACGAATGACCAGCCTGTCACTCTTCCTGAGTCTGAAGGTACGTCTTCTTCATGGTGTTATGGAGTCCCCAGAGTTTCTTGGCCACTGGCTTAAGCGACGGAGACATTCTGATCGAAACAGAGCTTCTTTTTAAAAAAGATTGACTTTGCATTTCACATCTGACTTGATTCTACCTCCTGGAATGTTTTGTAAAAAAAATAGTGTTGTGTGGTTTGTGTTGTGTGGTTCCCCCTTTGGTGGAATGAGCTACAGAAACACATCTGGTCATCAGACTCCTTCTCTATCTTCAAGAAATGCCTAAAGACCCATCCATTCCATCAATTCCTTGCCTAATCTGATTGTCCTTAATGCTTTTGTGTTGTACTTACTGGCCCTTGGGTAGTCTTTTTAGGTTCCTACTTTGTTGATAGTTATATACTGTATAGTGTTGTGTAGCTGTTGGCAGAGGTGGAAATTTCAGGTCCAGAAAGTACAAATCCAGACCAAGAATTTGTTTCCACCAACCAGTTGAGTACTCTGTGACTTTGACTCTTTATGCTCAACTGGTTGGTTGAAAGTAAATCATGGTCTGGATTTTTACTTTCTGGACCTGAAATTGCCACTTCTGAAAAATCCAGAACAAGGTTTCGTTTCAGCCAACCAGTTGAGTACTCTGTGACTGTGAACCTTTACACTCAACTGGTTGGATGAAACAAAATTTTGGTCTGGATTTTTACTTTTTGGGCCAACACTATCCACCTCTGGCCATTGGGCATTCCTTGTAAGATCAGCCTAGCTACACTTATGCCAAGTCGCCTCCTACACAGCATTAATATTTGCAAATAATATTTGCTTATCTTGCATGTCACTTTGGACAAAAGCATCTGCTAAATATGTAAAGGTAAATGTATGATGAATATGTTCTTCAGCTGTCGAGCAGCCATGGCAGTTATTCTGTGCTGAAAATTCTGTAAAGTATCAGGAAATATAATCAATAAAATTGTGTTTAGAATAAAATGGGGTGAGCAGGGTGACTCAGTGGGTAACACTGTGACCTCACACCTCTACTCCAAGGTCAAGGGTTCGAATTCCAAGCTGTACCCTAGCCTTCTGCCCTGTGCTATTTGGGTATGAGTCTACAGTAGCTGCCCTCCCCACCCTAATGAGGAAAAAGATTGGATAGTCAGTGGATAATAAAACGGTTTATAAGTTTATAATATAATACAGCGGTGACTTTTTTATTCACTTAATGTTATATCATATTTGCTTATCTCCCTGTTTTTTTTTTTATAGAACCCATAGATTTAGAGCCTCCTGACGTCCAGGAGCATCTCTGTCGGTACGAGCTGCCGTCCCGTATCCAGGCCCCCTCCAGCCCTCCTGCGTTTGCGGGGCTGGAGCCCAGGCTGGACGGGGTCCTCATCTGTGAATTCTGCGAGTTCAGTTCTGGGTACATGCAGAGCTTACGCAGACATTACCGAGACCGACATGACGGCAAAAAGCTCTTCAAGTGCAAAGACTGCTCCTTCTTCACATGCAACAGGTAACTTCTCTGGGAAATGATAAACATAGTACGCTCCTCTACTTACAAGCTTTCAACTTACGAACTGTCAGACATACGAACGAAGAGGACTGTAAGTCCAAATTGTGTTAGTTGGGCTCCCGTTTCCTGTCCGCAACATCAATTTTTTTTTTCTACGCACCAATTCCGCCTAGTATTACTTCTGGCCGCTACTCCCACCACGAAGCAGCGTAGCGTGCGAACTCCCAGCATCCTAGTTCTTTGTACTTGTGTATACCGTTAAAATTATATTGAATAACGACTTGCAAACATTTCAAGTTACGAATGGCCATTAATAACTCGTTCATAAGTAGAGGAGCGTCTGTATTGTTCAAGTTATTGCATAGAGTATGCCTGTGTACCATGGATTTCAATCTGTAAGGACTTAGGAAATTATCTGATTTAATTGCTACAACTATCTGCTAAATTATCTGATTTAATGTGCATGTCAATGAGATTTTGTCCCTTGATGTCCTCTACAACTGCTAATTGCTCACAAATTGATTTCTCAGGTCAACATTCACCATGCATGTTGAAACTGGACACAGCACCGCCCCCCCCGAAGAGGGACCCAAAGACCTACATTGCCCACTCTGTCTCTACCACACGCAATTCAAGAGCAATATAATTGACCATGTTGTTCTTCACCGTGGTAAGTCTGCTAAGGCAACATTTGCTAATGCAGTCTGAGTGCTGTGTTTAGCTTTGATAATAATTTTATTACATTTTTTTTTTTGCCGTGAATTGTGTTATGAATAACAGATAAAATATTTGTGAATTATTGTAGTTCTCATATTTAGAGAATTTTAGTTTCTTACTGGAAAAAGAAAATGTTGGGGAAGCTGGGTTTTGTAAACATGGAGGAGGTTTCTGGTGAATGACTGTTTTATAACCCAGCATAGACAGTGTGAAATCCACCGAAAGCTGCTGTAGTGTCTAGGAAATATGCAGGAAATTTTACTTAAATATTACTTCAAATAGTATAAAATACTCTCACAAAAACAACGTTTAAGGATACTGCTTCAAAAAGAGTAGTTAATTCATTGGGCTCAAAATCAGACAAAGCACATCTTGCAAAGTAGATGTAATATATTAAAAAAAAGAAAACAAGCCTTTATACAAGTAGGCACTGGAGATGCATTTAATATCTGCTAACAGAATATACAGAAGCATTTTTAAAAATGGGAAGCATTATCACTATATGTTATGTCTAGAATTAAAAAAAAAAACATGTAACTGTACAGAACTATACTTTTATAATAGCAGATGTTGAAGAACTCCACAGCTTCTGAGTAGCTGCTATAAATACTCCAGTACAATACTCTATAATGTGCTCGATATCATGGTCTTCCACACTTAAGCTTGTACGTCCTACCAAAAGAACAGAACACTGAAGAACTCAATGATGATTCAGTGTTAAATAGGAATTAAAAAAACAAAATTCCCCTACTTAGAAACCCAATGTATCTATTCATAATAGATTCTGCCTGTTGCCTCTTACTGTAGGTACGTGGTTTTATTAATGTTGTTATTTGGATAAGTGCCCTGCTTATTCTAGCTGGTACATTCATTTCAAATTTCAATTAGTAACCATTGGCGTGCTACAGAATTTTGGTATAATGCAACAATGTTATGCTGAATGAACGGTGAGACAAGACATAGAGGGGTTGTTCATGACCTTGAATTGTTGAAAAGTGTAAAATGTGCGTAGAAATTCTATACACCCTCTAAAATTCACAATGTTTACCGCATTCATGTCATTATGACATTGACATCAAGATTATTTTTTCCTTTATGTAATCACGTAACCGACAACGTGTTATGTGAAAAGCCAAAAGCCAGCATCATCAGGGAATTTATCATTTATAATTTATATTTTAAAAATAATGGAGAGGCCTCGGTTTGATGTGTGAATACCCAGTAATTCGCTCATGTATGCTTTCAGGATATAAATAGCGAAATGGTGTCCACCTGTGTTGCTGTGTGAGGACTTATCTCAGGCCACAGTAAAGGATTTATGGTTCATTAAAGAGATTCAGTAACAGGCAAGCATGGAAGTTTTGTGAGGAATGCACGACTAATTAACACTTCTTGTGGCGCTCACCTGTTTGGCTGCTGTGTCGTGCATATAAAAAAATAAAAAATAGCACATCCCTGTCTTTGCAGTGTTTCACACAGCACCGCAACACCAGTCTCCCCGACAGGGTGATGTCATCCTATGTGCAATGTCTTAAGGCGGCAGTAACGAATTAAATTTAGCTGTGACAACATTTGTTGTGAAGTAGAAGGTATTTGGAATCAGCGTGACCTTATCCGGATCAGGTCATCCCACCAAAATGGATAAGACAACACGGAAGGAACTAATAGCGATGCCACAAAGAATCCAATGAGCACTCGCTGAAGGAGCTGCAGGCCTTTTTGTCAAAGAATTTGTACATGTCGAAACAGAATCCAAGATGTACACATCTGGGCTCAAAGGGATAGTGTCAGAAGGAAAAACCTCTGCTCTAAGAAGCCCACGTTAATACATTCAGGATGAAACCTTGTGGGTTTTGGAGGAACACGCAGGAAAAAAGGTCTAGTCTGATGAAACCAAGATCACTTTGGATGCAATGCAAAACATTATGTTGGATGAAAACCAAGCATCACGCATCACTCAGGGAAGCCCATCCCAAATGTAAAGCGTAGAGCCTTTTATCTGCCCTCATTTGGCACTGGTGGGCCTATCAGGATGGATAGGGAGCTGGAAGATACCAAACGAAGACCAAATCTTGAAGAAAACTGGCACCCCTCTGCCAAAAAATTGCAACTGGGAAAGATGATTATGTTTCAACACGGCCATGAACCAAAGCAGACTGCCAAATAACAAGAAGTGACTAAATAAGTAAAAGGACTTCATCCTGGAGTGACCTAGTCAGGCCATCGGCCTCAATACTGAAAACCTGACCTGATGATGGTAGTTTACCGACAGTTTCTCTGAGCTTGATGAGA
Organism: Paramormyrops kingsleyae; assembly: GCF_048594095.1. Classification (NCBI taxonomy): domain Eukaryota; kingdom Metazoa; phylum Chordata; class Actinopteri; order Osteoglossiformes; family Mormyridae; genus Paramormyrops; species Paramormyrops kingsleyae. The sequence goes on from NC_132803.1 coordinate 25,060,176, forward strand.
AAATGTACCCAAATCTAGATCTGCCAAAAGCCAAAGGTGATTAGTATATACCAGTGTTCCCCAATCCAGTCCTTGGGGACCCCCCCCAGACAGTCCACATTGCCTCCTCGGGAAGACCCATGTCTGTCGGTCCCTAAGGACTGGACTGGGAAACACTGGTATATGTGCGTACTGTTTGTATATGCTGATCCAATTTTTTTTCAAGATTTTATGTACTTTGTAGTTTTTTTTAAATGTGCATATATTTTCTGAATATTGGGGCTTGGTTATAATGTATAAGTCTGGGAGGAGGAACATGTTATTAATACATTATTTGTTTCTTGCCAACATTTTTAAAAGGTGTGTAGTTCTGTACGGACCGTAGGTCGCACTTCCAAAATCTGTAACAGAATGCTTTACTTTAAAGAAATAGTTAAAAAAAAAAATCTGAGCTGTTTGGTGCTTTGCTGCATTTCACGTTCGTCTTGTTTCCACAGAGAAGCGGATGGCACCCCTGGAGATCAGCCATTCAAAGCTGGTCCACCACCTGCAGGGTGTCATGTTTCACTGCCACAACTGTACCTTCACCTGCTCCAGTGAAGAGAGCCTGCAGCTGCACATCTGCAAGCACAATGAGCTGAAGCCGTATAAGTGCCAGCTATGTTACTATGACAGCAAGCAACGCGAGGACCTGGAGACCCATCTCCGTGATGAACACAAGGTAGGCTGCTGTTCCCTGTCACCAGAGCCACGCTGTCTCACTCTTACACTCTGCATTTATGCCCAGTGGGGTTCATTCCTCTCTAAAGAACAACTTCTAACCCTACATTGAATCTCTGCCTGCCACTGCTCTCTAAAAAACAAAACAGTTCAGTTATTTTCCACTTCCATTCCATCGCATGCTTTAAATCGATGATTAAATCTCCGGTAAATGTGATAAAAGGTACTATTAGACTGTTATATAGCTGTTGAACAGAAGGGATAAAAAAAAAAAAAACATGTAGAATCTTTGGACATTTTGAAGAATGATACACAGTTTTGCAGATACTGCAAATGTCTGAAAATTGTGCATTATGAGATTTAAGGTGGATTTTGAAATTTTGACGCAGTGTTGTACAGCTAACATTCTTTGTAATTTGTGCAAGAAAATTTTTTGGTATTTAAGAATTATGGTTAATCTGAAGTTTTTTTTATATCCGATTTGTAAAGATGATTGTAGCTCCTAGAATGGGTATTAATTTGAAAGTGTGTAACTATAACGTTTTGATGAAAGAACTTTATTAAACATATCAAACATTACAATTAAAATAGAATTCTTTTCCCCATATTAAACCTGTTGTATTATGGATGTTAGAAATAATTTATTACTTCATTTCAAAATTGGTATATCTCAGGACATTAACCATAGATGGCCATGGCCCTGTTACATTTGCATTACATATAAACATTACATTTATATTCATTACATTCATAATTACATTTACACACTTAGCAGGCACTTTTGTCCAAAGTGACGTACAAGACAGGCAAATGGCACATTGCAGACACACCACCGAGGAGGTGAATCGGCATAAGCGCAGCTAGGCTGAGCTTCCAGTGAATGCCCAGGTGAATCGGCATAAGCGCAGCTAGGCTGAGCTTCCAGTGAATGCCCAGGTGAATCGGCATAAGCGCAGCTAGGCTGAGCTTCCAGTGAATGCCCAGGTACGAGTGTAAGCGGCACTGGAGCAGGAGCTACAAAACAATTTCTAACAAAACAAGAACCTACTACTCAAGGTCCAGATGCTCGAATACTCCTGCAGTGTAGTTTTAATTTAGTCAACAAACTAGCTATTCTCTTCAGCACTGAATGGTTATAGTTTGGAAAGAATGTCTAAGCCCTTATGTTGTATTGTACATCCATCGGAGAAGTAGAACACCTTCCTTGGGAATCTTCCATCTTCCTTTCCAGAATGGCAAAAAATAGTTCTCTTCTGTGGTTTTGATAGATGTACAAGTGTGGCTTTTAATATACACTGAGAGTTTGCCTTGTCGTGCCTCATGCAGCAGATAAAAGGATAGATGGTAGCTTACAAAATGTTCCAGATATAAGATTTCAGCCTTTCCAAAATGGCAGACTACTTCAGGGAGGAATGTGGAGGCCGCCCGCATAAACAATGGCCCATCCAAAACAGCATCTCAAAAACACAACCTCAGTCTCTCATCCTTGCGTATCAAACACAATAAGTGCCAATAATGCAGGTTACATATACCTGCTTCAGACCTAACCTCACTAAAACCGGTCTAGATTCCAAATGGCTTCTGTCTTTTACAAAGAAACCGACCGACAGAATCTGATTCGCTGGTCTCTCCACTGGAGGTTTTTTTCACAGACGAAACCAGTCTTTTTTTTTTCCTCTAGCCATTATCTAGCTCACAACTTGACAGCAGAATGATTTTATCTCACCTGTCTCATTTAGAATCTCCCCCCTCCCCCTCCATTTTGTGAGTTTGCCCATATTCCTTTCTATTTTTGAAGGACCCTTGATGTGTAGTACTGCAGTTTGCATTGACCTGGAGGACAGTTTTATTTATAAATATGTATACACACACGCACACGCAGACCAGAATCTTGGTAAAGCTTCACCAACATTTATCTAATACTCCTGATCATTAATTTGGCTAGTTCGTTTTCCCCTTTGCTGCTTCTGTTTCTTCCCTATGTAATTAGTTACAAATAAATTTGGTCCTTTGTCTCAAAGGTTCTGTTTGCTGAAGAATTCATAATTTCTATATTGTTTATCGCTATTTGAAAGTAAGTGACATTAAGTTTAACTGCCAAATAATTTATCAAAGTCCCTTTTTTTTTAACATTTACAGTTTTTTTTTTGTTTTTTTTGCATTTTTACACATGGTGTAAGTTGCTTCAGATACAATGGTTGGCTAAATGTGAGTTTACATTCTGCTCTTGCTGTTTGGTACTGCTCTCTCCTGTAGGTGATCCGGAACTTTGAGTTGGTAGGATGGGTCAATTTGGACCAGTTAGAAATCTCAAAAAGCAAGCTGGGCAGTCTTAGCAGTGCTGAGGAGGAAGAAGAGGTTGATGAGGAGTATGATGATGACGGCGAGAATGAAGGTGAAGAAGAGCATGAGAAGCCTGAACCGAAAGGTTAGAGTTCAACAACGTAGATATTATAGGTAACCCAGCTGCTTCTGCTGTATATGTCTGTGACCTCTGACCTTTGGCCTTCGACCTGCAGATGCCTCTGGGTCCCCAAGCAGCAGTGTGTCAGGCTGTAGTGACAAGAGGTTCCCCTGTGAGTTCTGTGGCCGTACATTCACCCACACCACCGAGTGGGAACGACACGTCCTTCGGCACGGCATGTAAGTCCCCCTCCTTTTGACTTCCCCATCTGTTTTTAAAACATAATGAAATCTCATGGACTGTGTCCCACTTCTGTAAAATTAGGACTGTTACCACCATCAAGACGGAGGACAGCCTCACCCAGACAGATGGAACTGCTATGAAGTCGGAGGCTGATGTGTCACGAATTGATGAAGACTTCCCTGGGGCTACTGTGGACGTGGAGCGTGGATATCCCATAGACCTTGCAAAAAGTGAAGTGATAAAAGTGGAGGGCAAAGAAACTCACCAAAAATGATCCTTAGCAAAACGACAAGTACTGTGGCTCGGATGTGCATTGTACTTGAAGAACTACAATTTATTGTGAAGAGATTTAAAAGGCTGCTTAACAAACAAAGTGAAAAAATAGTTCAATAAATCCTGACATTTTTGTCGTATTACCTTTAACGTTACATTGAAATTAATAGATAGCATTAAAAAAAAAACTAGCTTACAATTAAAACGTGACTTCCCATTGAACAGATCCAAATATATCGGTAACAACAGTGGATGGTGCAGTGATAATCATCCAGCTCAGTCTTTCAGCCAGTTTCTGCAGTGTGAGTGCAAATGAGATACGTAGGTCCACAAACTTTTGTAAATGAAGGAGTTCTGCCTACAGCTGTTTTCAGTATGGACTGCAAAGCATTCAAAAGATTTTCAACTTCCAAAGATGAGGGATTCCCTTGTTAGCTAATATACACAAATAAATCGTGATTTTCACTGATGTTTTGTAAAAACGTTTTTTAATACATGGAATTCTTTGTCATTTGACCCAAATGATTGTTTTATTTTTGATTGTTCTAATATCCCATGGCAGATTTCCTTGAGGAGTAGTAGCCTTTTATGCACATACCATTGTATGCTTTTTGAACATTCGGCCGAAATATTGTAGCAAATCTAGTTCAGGTGTGTGTTGTCTACAGTTGCTTGTACTTTTAAATTGAGTTTAAATTCAAACAAAGCTCAACTTCTGCTTTGGTATTAAAATTAATACTTTTAAGGGCACCTTAAACAACATAATACCTGGGTCTTGCCATTTGTTTTTTTTTTAAAGACATAATTGATATTTCAGCACATTTTAATATTTAAAAGTCAAAATAAGAGGCTAATAGTTGAATCACAAAAGTAGCTGATGACCTCAGGATAGGAAACCTGTTTTCCCTCAGTACCTCGGAAACAAACATACTGTAATCATTTACATGGTTCTTACCGCCTCTGTTCCGGCAGTGTGAATTTTAATATTGTTATTGCTCAGATGTCGACAGCAGAGTCCAGTGAAGGCTGCTGTTGACTAAACTGTGATTAAAGGGTTGGGGTGCCGTTTTGGGGAACCTGCATGCATGTGTTGGGCAAACGTTGAGTGTTATTGTAACAACCAGTGTTTTATAAAAGTATTGCTTTCATTTGCGTTTAAACTGTCTAACAACATGGGTAATGTGATGGTCATAACTCATAGGAACTTGAGTTCCTGGTTCCTAGAAAAACAGGTTTGTATTACATTGTTATCTTTGTTGAAGGCTGCTGCTGAAATACCCCAAAGCCTTACATATCAATTCCGATAGCCTGAGCTCAGTTTAAACCGTTTTTGCTTCCCTCCCGATCCCTGACCGTAATAAGGAACGGAAGTACGCTGTGCTGTGGCAGATAGACAGAAATTCAAAGAACAGTCTTTTTTGGTATTTACAAGGGTCAGTTTCCTAAAGGATTTTTTTCTGGCTTGTCTTTACTGCAGTTCTTGTTCCGGGAATAGGACAGGCCAGGCGTGGTGGGGTATATTGTCATGTAGAAAACACTATACCTGTATACTTGTTGAGTGTTCGAAACAGTAGTATGTCAGAAAGGCTACACTTTTCCTTTTTCCTTCTATAGGTGTTATTCTCGCACAAAAAGAAAAAGCAGAAATAGGGAGAGAATATGGAGTTCAAACCTGTATGTCCAGTCTTTACAATGTTTTTTTTTTCTCTCATATTGTACTTTTAGGAAATTGGGGCAATTACGTGCCAGGAATTTTTGCCTCCACTGTCCTTTCTGAGAACTGATGTGCTTTTTGGAACTTAAGTTATTAGAAACAATTTATGGATTTTTCTTTTAGAAGGCAGCTGTTCGTTAGAGGTTCCCTCAGTAATACACTGGATACATGTATATATTTCCGTTTTGCTTTGTTACATTTTTCTTCTAACTGTTGGACTTGACGTTTCAATAGCTCCTACATTTTACCTTTCTTCTGTGAAAATCTAATTCCTGACAGTGGATTGTGATGTTACCTAGAATGGATGTTTACAGTTTTATTCCATTTACTTCTGGATATTATGTAAATATTGTAATTCATTTGTCTTTTTTAACTTGTTAATAAAGTTATCAAAATTACTCACTGGAATTTATTTTTATGTATTTTAAACAATTCTGTACAGAGGTATAAGTATACTTTTGATTCCAGCATTTCTATCACTGAGTAAGGAACTTAATCTGTACAGGAACTTCTCCATATATACATCTATACATTAAATGTTGAACATAGTAGGATAATAACATTGTAACCTGGCGCAAAGTACTGAATGTAATGATCAGTTGAATTAGGACAAATAGGGTTGGTTATGAATCAATGTAATTATTAACTGAGATTTCTAAATATGAGGCTGGACTAGTCCAATCAATGGGTGCCTCTTTATAATAGGGTTAGATATCTATGGTGGCAGAGACTCAGAGACCTAGAACTGGCTGCCATTTCCACTGAATGACTTGCATGGCCTGGTTTCTCTGCTCCTCCTCGCTCTACAGCAGCATCTTGATCTGGCCGCGAGCCGACAGGGCTGTGGGTGGAATGGAGGTATTTGGCGGGGTCCTCCAAGAGCGCCACGTCGCTCGGTGGAGCCAGCAGCCGGCAGAGTGAGGCGAGGCAGGTGGCTGGCAGAGCAGACTTTGGGGAAGACGTGCTTCGCTCTTCAGCCATCCTGATGGGGCATGGGCACTGCCTATTGAAAAAGAGGCCCGTGACGGGATTAACTGGGCATTCCAGATTGGATGGAGATAAAGAAAAACTGAAAAAGAACTCATTCCCCTTTAGAGCTTATACAATCTGGACTGCAGAATTCAAAGAGAAGTCTGAATAGGGCTTACAGAGCAGTATTCCTTAGAACTCCGGTTGACATCAGAACACATTCCGCTCATTAAGGAATGAATGTAATTTGGCGCCACCAGCACACCTGTAGATCTGAGTCAGGGGCGTCTGTGAAATGGCAGAAACAGGCAGTCCCCAAGTTACGGACGAGATCCGCTCCCTAAGTCTGTCTTTACGTCAAATTTGTACGTTGTAAATTGGAAAAATAATATTTACACAGTAATAATAAAAGTAAGTACATGCTGTATTGTACTTTTCGTCGAGCCGGCAAGCTGCTGAAGCCACACAATGTTTTCACGAGCATCAAAAAGTAGTGCGTGTTCATTATGGTGAACCATTGTATTTAAAAGGTCTTTGAAGTGTAGAGTCTGAGTTTTCATTGACTGAGACATTAGTTAGAATTTTTGAGTGCCGTCTTTCGCCATTATTCCAAACGTAGACGGCAACACTAGGGGGCAAAGGGAAAGAGGTTATCTTATTTATTTTTTTTAAATAGGCTTTATGGCAGACTGTTTGTAAGTACAAGTTGTGCGCATGTTAGACATTCTTAACATGGGTACTGCCTGTACGCCAAATAAATACTGAACACAAAGTGACATCTACTTATAGAATAATTTACACCTTTTAATCAGCATCTTTCTAATACAGAGTTTTGAATAAAAGGTTTCCTGTACAAGCTCCTACTGTACCTGAAATGACACAAGTAACCACAAGGTCTTCCTGGCCAGCATCAAAATGAACACTGGATGAAGGCGGAGAGTCCAGGATGTGGTCAAGGAGAAGCATAGTGTGCTGGTTGGCACCATAAGCTCTAGCTGAGTAGGTCATAGTTGCATTCCAGCAAAAGGCATCAAGACAAAAGCCAGCCAGTCCAGGATGAGCTGTATGATGACAAGGTGGCTGGAGGAATGTCGAGGAGCAAGAATGTGATGGGGAAAGGCAATGAAGTATTTTCAGATTTGTTCATTTATGGTTTGAGAGATGGACCCCCATCAGGTCAGATTCAAGATCCAGCCAGCTTATGAGATCCTACAGTACCTACTTCATTCCCCCACAGCTGTTTAGACTGAATCACCTTAATGCCCTCTATTACATAAAAGGAAAACTTTAGCGGAGAACCTCAGCTATTGCCTGAGAACTGTCACATAAGGTCAATACTTCTGTCAGCATAACCAGCAGCTAAAAACTATGACCTGTAGCAGAATGAGCTGCAGTGAAGGCCTTCATCCAACAAGACAAGGTCTTGTGTTTGTTAAAGCTGTTAAAGTTCATTAAAGCAAATGTCAGTCAACTGGCAGCTACAGAAAGGGCTTGGTTGAGTTTACGGCCAGTAAAGGAGACCCCACATTCCTAGATATAAAGTTTCACACAATTTTTCCATCAATGACCTTGATTGTTAAAACTATTTGTTCAACAAAGATCGGGCCATGTAAAATTTGTGTGTTGTTTGTTAAATAAGACTTACTGTAGATGAATATAAGGGTGCATTTTATCAGCCATTTATGCATAATTCCAGATAATTCCCAGAGAACTGTTAAATAATTACTAATATTCAGCTAAGTAATTGTGTGAAAGTTTTCTTTATATCTCACCCTAATGTGTGTTGCATTAGAATGAGCTGTGAGAGTGCTTTTACTTAAAAGGAGCTTTATGATGGAATTGATTCTTCAGATTACAGACACATTTAAAGAAAAACTGTGTATTGGTTATAGTTTTGTAATTGGATTGAACTTTCTTTCATAGCATTATTTTTTTTCTAGGTTGTACATATACATTATAATTATTCCCCAGTTGTATAATTAATCATGTACATGTGCTGATTATAAAATAAATGCTAAATATACCTACAGGGACACCCAGAGGAATCCTGCTGAAATGCAAGCCTGGCAGACTTGGAGATACGTCAGTATTAAGATGAGTTCTCCACTGAGTACCAGAACTCGACATGAAATTCTTGTTTGTTCTTTGTTATTGATAATTATATATATAATTTTTCTGTCTTTATTTATATTTAGGGTTGTCAGAAGCTGCACTGAGAATGACCCTGAGAAAAATTCCTGGGGACACAAGCGGATGGCTGCAGATCCTGAGGGACTCTATTTTCCTGGAGGTTTTGGATGATGAAATGTTTATAATACTACCTTAATTTAACTGTAAAGGGCTCATAGTGCCCTGAGGGCCAAACTAGCAGAAGACGGCCATACATAATCATCTGAACTTTGCTTGGTCTCCTGGAAGCAATTACTGAAGTAGGCAGAGAGAGCGGCCACTTCTGGAAATGAGCCATCTACACGTAGATCATTGCTTTTGTCTCTCTTTCAAAAAGTTTACTATCGATATTAGACAGACACGGTGCTCACAGAAAATCTTGGGACGTTTATTAATTCAGTAAAAACATTGCAAAATATATTGGTTTTATAACAAAAGTAATTGCTTTATTTGTTTACAAAAAATATATATCACCTTAGAAACAATGAGTAGTTTTAAATAAAACATTTATTTCAAGTAGTAGTAAATTGAAATTGTACATTTCAAATTATAGTTCTAAAAGAGCTGTTCTGAGTTAAAGAGTTAATTGACAAGCAGTCTCTTTGGGTTTTTTTTAATAAGTAACACCTTTACAGTGACACAAAACACCAAACATTTCTGTTTAGCGTCCCTTTGGGAGCCAGTGACTACATTTGCAATTAAGAGCAAACCAGTCAATAATGAATCAGTAAAAAATATTACACTTAATAAAAAAAATGTCTGTTTGGAAGATACGTGCAGGTATGTTAACATTGCTCGTCAATGGACTTTTGTTCTGAAACCAATAAATTTGCAATATTATTACAGAATTAAGCAATCACCCCAAGACTTTCTGTGAGCACTGTATATTGAAACTTTATTATATGCTAGATGCAACTCAGCACAATAATGGGTATAATAGCTCAAAGAAAATCTTTTAATATCAACATATATTTTTTTATCACCATTATTAATGGAATATGTCTTGAGGTCAATTTCTTTTCTAATGAAATCACTATCCTTGTCTCCTATAGATGTGATGGTAAAGTGGCTTACAGGTCAGCACTGAAATATCACACTCCAGGCCTTTGGGCTAATTTCCCATTTCATTTATATTTTATTAGGTTATATTCCCATCAAATATGGATTACAGTAATGTAGCAGTTGTAAAAAGCCTTCAACAGGCTGTCCATCAAATGAAGGGCAACTCAATATAGGGCAATAATACTCCAACTTCATAAAAGTACACTTCACTATACTTGCCAGAGTGCATCACACTTTAATCTGCCTTATTTCCTGTTTTAGCCATTGGTTGTATTTTTTTTTATATTTATTTCATTTATTTATATTTAATTCAGCCATATTTTCAGTTTCAGCCTTTTCTTCTCTTTATTTGATATTTATTCCATAAATACATACCTCATCATACATAGATCCTTTGACGTTCTTTGAGTGCCTTTGTTTTCTGCTGTATGTTGCTGTCATGTTACATGTTACTGACTGGATTGCATGCTTAAGAATTTATACACTGATCAGCCATGACATTAAACCACCTTCCTCATATTGTATAGGTCCCCTTGTGCCACCAAAACAAGGCCCATTGAGGCATGGACTCCACAAGACCTCTGTAGGTGTCCTGTGGTATCTGACAGCAGGACATCAGCAGTAGATCCTTTAAGTCCTGCAAGTAGTGAGTTGAGACCTCCATGGATCGAACTCGTTCACCCAGCACATCCCACAGATGCTCGATCGTATTGAGATCTGGGGAATTGAAGGCCAAGTCAACACCTTGAACTTTTTCTCATGTTCCTCAAACCGTTCCTGAACCATATCTTGCAGTGTGGCAGAGTGCATGATCCTGCTGAAAGAGGCCATTGCCATTGGGGAACACCATTGCCATGATGGGGTGTAACTTGGTCTGTAACAATGTTTAGGTAGGTGGTATGTGTCAGAGTAACATCCACATGAAAGTGAGGAGCCAAGGCTTCCCAGCAGAACATTGTCCAGAGCATCACACTGCCTCCGTCGGCTTGCCTTCTTCCCACAGTGCATCCTGGTGCCAAATGACACACTCGCCCCCAGCTGCCCACATCATATAACAGAAAACGTGACTCAGATCAAGCCTCCTTCTTCCATTGCTCTATAATCTAGTTCTGATGTTCATGTGTCCATTGTAGGTGCTTTCGGAGGCGGACAGGGCTCAGTATGGGCCTGACCGGCCTGCAGCTATGTAGCCCCACAGCTCTGATGCACTGTGTGTTCTGACACCTTTCAATCACAGCCAACATTAACTATTTCAGCAATTTGTGCTGCAGCAGCTTTTCCAGTAGGATTGGACCCAATGAGCTAGCCTTCTCTCCCCACACACATCAGTGAGCCTTGGGCACCCATGACCCCATCATCAGTTCACTGGTTGGCCTTCCTTGGACCACCTTTGATAAGTATTGACCACTACATACCGGGAACAGCCCACAAGACCCGCCGTTTTGGAGATGCTCTGACCCAGTCGTCTACCCATCGCAATTTAGCCCTTGTCAAAATCGCTCAGATCCAAACTCTTGCTCACTTTCCTGGTTACACCACATGAAATTCAAGGACTGACTTACCTAATATATCATGGCACCCTTAACATGTGTTATTGTAATAAGATAAATCAGTGTTATTTACTTCACCTTTAATGCTATGGCTGTAAGTAGTGATGTACAAAAGGCAGATAAAGAATCTTGAATCTTGAAGGGCATCTACACACACACTTTGAGTCACACACCTGTAAATTAGGGAAAGTTCAGGGTCAACAGTTCACTTGAACAAAAGAGTTTATGTTGTGAGCAGAATCCTTGGAGGAAAAACCTCCTTTGTATTGTTGTTTGAGAAGGATCACAATAACAGCAAACGTGCAAGCAAGTGGGAAGTTATGATATAAAAATTAACAGTTAAATAATGCTCTTATTATAGGAAAACAATCTCAAATAAGGGCAAATGTGGCATGAAAAATCATGATAGCTGGAAGTATCCTGGAAGCTGCGAGCGGCAGACAGTCTTCAGAGACACGTCTCTCATCATCTGGACATATGTCAGTGGTTCCTGTAGCATCTCTCTGTTCCTGAGGCGGTCAGACTGATACACCCACATTATGTGACTATTAGAAGCTTGTCTCATGCAGTCTCATACGTACCAGGGGCTGGAAAAAATCTACAAACGAATATGTAGTACATCATTGTATATAATGTACATCCTTTACTTTCAGGCAATCCTAGGCAATTATAACAACAATGAGTATGGCATTAGGAAGTCTGCAGAACCAGAAAGAAGATACAATATTCTGAAGGAATGTTATCTATGTGAGTCAATACTGGCTATCTATCTATCTATCTATCTATCTATCTATCTATCTATCTATCTATCATCTATCTATCTATCTATCTATCTATCTATCTATCTATCTATCTATCTGCAAGTTGTTTCAACACCTTTTACCACAACTGAGACTCCTTTTTTTCTACAATTCACTGGTAAATTGCAAGAATATATGACTAAAACTGTTACTGTCTCTTGTATGATTTAAATATCAAAATAACATACAATTGCATACTAATCAGATATTCCTGTTCCTATCGATGTCATTAAATATTTAATTGCACTCATAACAGATTTTGTTTTGTGGTGTAATTCAAATGATGAAATCCACCAAAGCAGAGAATAGCAAGAACACAATTATATTCAACAGAAGACAAAGGAAAAGCTATCATTTTATCTGCAGCATCTTGCACAGTGTTTCATCATTCATTGATATGTTATGAGGATAAATACTTTACATAATATTTTGAGGCAATAAATAAAGCATTTATATGTAAAAAAAAAAAAAAAAAAAACATACCAATTTATTTCAACAGTTCAAAATGTTTAATATAATTTAATTAGAAATTTAGCATAATATACATTATTTGATCTATAAAAGAATCTGGTGTAATGTTTACGTTGATAAAACGGGTTGTATTGTAATCATCTGTAGACATTGTCATAGTACAGTGCTGAAAGTCATAAAATGTAAGCATTTCCCCTTAATCCTAACACTGATTTATATCTTTGTTTCATTTAAGATGCTGCCATCTCAGGGTGAATAAGCAAACAGGGAAGGTGCTTGATACTGAGGCAGCCTGTTGACATGCATTCACATGTGAGTAATGCAGACCAGCTGGATTGTCTAAAAACCCATTTTAAACCATCAGGAAAGTGCTACTAAAAACATATATAGGAATTACTATTAAGTGCAAACAAAAGCCTAACCCTGAGAGGCAAGCACTCTGAGTTACATTCCAGAGTCATTTCAAAACTAATGCATTTTCCTATTCAAATTTACTTAAATATAATTTAAACATTTCATAAATAATTAGTTCACTAGGATTTGCCTTTAACAGTGCATTTATAACTACTGCAGATGTAACTCTGTTCCCAGTGTCATGGAAATAATACCATTTATTTCTGTCTTTTGAGGTATGCATCAGCATATGATGTTTGAAGTCACATTCTAAATAAAAAAAATCAGACACCCTCAAGATCCCATCTACTACTGCAGAGGGTCAAAAACATCCCTGCACAATGAGTCATCTGCTCCTATTTTTGCTCTTCCATTCTGTAGTACTGTTGCTTAAAACAATCTGTATTACAACTGAATATTGTAATTTAGTGAATACTGAATTTAGTTTGGAAGTTACATTTCTCTGCAGCTATATATTTCCAGTTTTGAAAAGTGCATAGAAAAGTATTCATTGTTTTCCATATAAATTTATCATAAACCATACTATGTTATTGCATTCACACCCATATAAATTATAAGTACTGTATTCTTGTCTTATTACAACGTTCCAGCATTATATAAATAGATATACATATTAAACTTCTCTTGCATTTCTATATTTTTGTGTTAATTTGTAATAAAGTAAATTTGATATCTAGTCAGTTGCACTTGTGGATATTATGCTTTGTGGCAATACCTTCTGTGAATAAAGAGAATTTTTTCCTCCTGTTCTCTGTGGTTTTCTGCATTATTTTATCTGTGTTAAAGAATGAAAACTGTATTCAACACGATAATGACCCAAAGCATACACCCAAGTCAGCCCAGGAAGGGCTTCAGAAAAGGAAGATCAAAGTGGGAATGGCCCATTCAGAGCCTGGACTTCAATCCCCAGAAAACCTGTGGAATGACCTAAAGCAGGCTGTGTACTGGAGATCCCCTGGCAATTTGAAGGAGATTGACATTTTTTTGCAAGAAAGAGTGGGATAAAATTGCAAAATCCAGGTGTGCAAAGTAGATAGAGACATATTCCCAAAGATGTACTGCAGTAATAAATGCAGAAGATGTTCCCACGGTGTACAGAGCTGATCCAGGAGACTTAGGGACCATCGGTTTGCAGAGGATCAAATAAAAATATCAAGAAGCGCAGTAAAATACAATTTGAAACAATGTTCCTTGGTAACAAACACATGGCGACAAACAAACAAAATATTGAGACACCTGACCATTACACCTACATGAACTTTTCTGGCATCCCATTCTAAATCCATATGCATCAATATGGAGCTGGTCCCCCTTTTGCAGCTATAACAGCTGCCACTCTTCAGAGTAGTCTTTCCACAAGATTTTGGAGTTTGTTTGTAGGAATTTTTGCCCATTGATCCAGAAGAGCATTCTCTGGCACTGATGTCAGACGTGAAGGCCTGGCTCGCAATCTCTGTTCTATTTCATCCCAAAGGTGTTTGATGGGGTTGAGGTCAGGGCTCTGTGCAGGCCAGTCAAATTCTTCCACACCAAACTCACCCAACCATGTCTTTATAGACCTTGCTTGATGCACTGGGGCACAGTCATGCTGGAACAGAAAAGGGCCTTCCCCAAACTGTCCCCAAAATGATGGAAGCATAGGGAAAGGTAAGGAGCACATGCTGATTACAGTGTGTTGCTGCACCCACCACATAACAAACTACCTCAGGGATGAGAACCAGAGTGCAGCTGTACAGTGGGTGATACCTCAGCACAACACCAGTCGAAATATTCCAGTGTGAGTTTTTCCAGTGGCTGGAGTGCCAATCCTGCTTCCAACCCCCGGAATTGCCCAGTAAGTTGGAGGACTTTACAGGATTAGAATGTAGATTAACGTCATACTCAGGATGAAGCAATTGCAGGTTATAAGGGCCTTGCTCAAGGGCCCAACGGAGTAGGATCACTGCTGGCATTCACAGGATCCAAACCAGCAACCTTGTGCGTGCTGGGACAGAGCCACCAATCTGCAACCTAGCATAGAATTGTCCGAAATGTCTTGGTATGCTGAAGCATTAAGAGTTCCCTACACCGTAACTCAGGGGTCAAGACCAACCCCTGAAAAATAACCCATCATTATCATTCCTCCATCAAACTTTACAGTTGGCACAATGCAGTCAGGCAGGTAACATTCTCCTGGCATCCACCAAACCCAGACTTGTCCACAGACTGCAAGACAGAGAAGCGTGATTCGTCACTCCACAGAGCATGTTTCCACTGCTACAGAGCCCAGTGGTGGTGTGCTTTACACCACTCCATCTGATGCTTGGCATTGAGCTTGGTGATGTGAAGCTTGTATGCAGCTACTAGGCCATGGAAGCCCATTCCATGAGGCTCCTGGCACAGAGTTTTTGTGCTGGAGTTAATGCCAGAGGAAGTTTGGAACCCTGCATTTATTGAGTCAACAGAGCGGTGGTGACTTTTACGCACTGTGTGCCTCAGTGCTCAGTAACCCCGCTGTTACTCTACATGGTCTGCCACTCTGAGGCTGAATTTCTGTTGTTGCTAAACACTTCCAGTTCATAATAATACCACTTACAATTGACTAGGGAATATCTAGCAGGCAAGAAATTTCACAAAATGACTTATTGCAAAGGTGACATCCTATGACGGTACCATTCTTGAATTCACTGACATCTTCAGAACAACCCATTAATTCACAAATGTTTGTAAACATGACTGCATGGCTAAGTGCTCAATCTTATATACATGTGGCAATGGGTCTGAATGAAACACCATCTTTGGGATGTGGTGGAACGGGAGCTTCGTGCCCTGGATGTGCATCCCACAAATCTCCATCAACTGCAAGATGCTATCCTATCAATATGGGCCAACATTTCTAAAGAATGCTTTGAGCACCTTGTTGAATCAATGCCACGTAGAATTAAGGCAGTTCTGAAGGCGAAAGGGGGTCAAACACCGTATTAGTATGGTGTTCCTAATAATCCTTTAGGTGAGTGTGTATATATATATATATATATATATATATATATATATATATATATATATATATATATATATACAGGGACGGATTACGGACCGGGCCAGCGGGGCCGCTGCCCAGGGGCCCTTGGGGTGCAGGGGGCCCGTGGGGCCCCTAGCCCAAAACAATTTGCAACGCTTATCAACAATGTATTTTCGTTTGTCTATTTTAGAGGGCCTACATTCTTTGATCCTCTGCCTACAAGGGCCCCTGACCCTATAGGGCCTCTGATGGAAACATGGAGGGAGGGCGTTTGGCTGCCAAGGGCCCTTGAATTGTGGTGGTTGTGGTGGGGGGGGCCCTCGCAAACAATTTGCCCAGGGGCCCACACAACCCATAATCCGTCCCTGTATATATATATATTTGTGTGTGTGTGAATGTAACAGAACCAGCGAAATTTATGCTAGAAGACACGGATCCTCTGTTTTAACTGGATTTATTTTATTTATTAAATCAGAAACTTTGAAGCCCATATTTGTCACTGATCATCAATTTCTGCCCTAATGGTTAGATTTTCTTCTAAATTGCATTGTATTGAATCTTCTGATAATGCAGTCTTCCATAAAATCAGTCCCAATATTTTAATAACTTAGTATCACACATATTCCTGCATGAGTGGTCTGGTGGCTAAAAGTACAAAAACATGTTCAGTTACGTACTGTCTGTTGCCTTCAGCAGTAGTCTCACATTAATCTGTTATTTATTAGATACTATGTACAGCTTCATTTTAAGTCAAAATTACATTTCTACGGAATTGCAAATAATTGGAAGACAAATAGGTTTTTCTGGAAGACTGGAAGGATGATGCTAATTTAGAGACGATTACTCGGAAAATATCGCTAACCACATATTGAGATCTCTCTCAACATGGCGCAGTTCACATGCACGTGCAAATCGTTAGGGAAGCTGGTAAAGTATTACGAGGAAAACTGGGAGAAGCCCGAATCTCCGCTGGAAGCCGACAGTCCGTCATTGGTACATGCCGAATGGGGGCGAACTTGGATACAACCGTAGTGTCAGAAGGATTGTGGGAAAATCCTACGGAACACCGCGTTGTATTTTAAGCGCAGGCGCAGAAAGTTCCGTCGTTCTGCGCGTGCGTAGTCGCTTGAGTCATGATAGGTTTGTTTATGAGTTCAGAAAAAGACAGTAATGGCGGAGGATTGTCTGTGAAGTGAGCGAAAATTGTCAGCACACTGTAACTAGGAGTTTTATACGAGACGTGTAGGAGGAGAGAGTTCTTAGATTTTAGCTAACCCCGTCGTGGCCAAGATGCAGATCACTTTGAAAACCCTACAGCAGCAGACGTTTAAGATCGACATTGACGGAGAGGAGACGGTGAGAGGAGACGGGAGTATCATGCGTGGTTTCAGGAGGGTGGATGGGACTCCCCGCGAAAATTGGCAAAAGTTAACAGAAATGTGTATTTTTCCTTTCGGGCGTCGGGTTACTTTCCCAAACTGTGTTTTTAACTATTTTACGACATTAGTGAACCTGATAGAGTAACTTTGCTACCACGGTGCGCAACCTGAAATAATGCTAGCTCTCTAAATGAAAGTTAGCAAGCTAAGTAGCTAATTAGCATTCCGTGGGGATAGTCTTTTTAACAGTTTTTGTCACTGATTTTACTCTTTGTAAATTTTGTTGTTGTTTCTGAGTAGTTTGTTAGCTGCTGCGGCCTAATGACTGAGTGTGAAATTTTGATAGGTCATACTGGACTGTTTAATGCTACATTGTTAGCTTGATTGCTACATTGCTAATGCTACTGTAATACTACTTAACAGTACAAAAAACAGTCAGTAATGCATAATTTCCGATACACAGGTTGCTGTGTAATCTTGAAAATATTTACATTGTTTAGTGTGCAGTCTATGAGTTTGTGATGTATGGTTATTTTGCACTTATGAGACTCCCTGACTTGGGAGCGGCTTCCTTAACGTTGTAATACTCACATGCTCTGTAATACCTTGATAAGGATAAGCGGTTGGTAGGTGATAGAGGGAATGCGCAAACTTCTTACTATTATAGTTATTCCGAAGAATGGGCTGCGGGTCTGATCAATTGCAAAATTCACAAAGAGTTAAACATTAAACGTGAGCTTTTAGAGCTGATGTACTATGATGTACTGTATTAAGTCCCTGCAGAAAATTGCCATTTCAATATTTTCTTTTTTTTGTTTTGTCGAATGAATGTCAGACAGTATTTCCAGAATGAAGGGGAGTCTTACAGTTTTAGAAATAGTTCCTTCAATCCCTTCAGTATATTTTGTGTTAACTATATTGAAAGTGAGTCACTGTCTTTTAAATCTGGCTTGGCCCTGGCTCTGATGGCCTAAGTTGTCCCTTCTTAGAGCCCTTGTTCATAAGGCTGCTGATGGACTGCATGGGCATTATACTGCTGAAACACCGGTGCTTATGCTAGGAGTAAGTCTCACAGCAGGATAAGTGGCCAGAGAGCTGCCTGTAGCCTTTTCTTGGCAAAGTTGGCAGCCCTCTCCTTTCCCTACTGAGCTGTTACATTCCCCTTGTCCCTTACTTGGCTTAAAGGATTTGAGGCTCAGTCAAAGATTCCTTCTCAAAAAACATCATCAAAACCTCATTTTTGTTTACTAGCTATTACAGCAAAGTTCAAAATATACTAGCCCACTTTCGGTGTGGGTGAGATATGGTGACTGAAACTGCCATTTTGTATTAAAATCTGCCTATTGTGAACAGTGGATGATGACAGTTCCTCTGAGCACATGAGATACCTACCATTCATTCAACAGACCACTGCCTCTTGTTTACTTCTCATTGTCACAGAATTGCATTTTAAGCGGTGTCTTGACCCTAAGTATTTTTAGCTGTGAACTGTATCAGACTTTCGTGAAGCTTCTTGCTCATGCCTTTGATTGACCGTCACATGATTTGCCTTTTATCTCAATCCCCTCAACATTATGGTGCTGCAGTATCTTTCATCCACTCTCTCCCTAAGTTTTGTAACTTCTAAACCAAGTGGTTTGAGTATACAGACAAAAACATGAAACTAGAGCATGCACACAAATACTTGTGACATCTGCTCTAAACTAATCATAGGGTAGGCATCTGGGTCTTGGCTGTGGATACTAGTAAGTAGCTGTTTATATAGCTGACTAGTTTTTTAAGCTAATATTTATCCATTCTGATCATATGAATATGTTTGGTAAACCTGCCATGCAGTTTTCAGTTTCCTATGTAGAATTTAATCAAATCAATTTAAATTTCATAAGGTACAAAGGTTTTTTGGTACGTTATGTTTTAGATTAATAATTGACACTTGTAATTAAATCATGTTTGCTGTACCTGGTCCATATACATATCACTGTTTTAGCAAATACATTTAGCATAATATTCCCTGCAGGATGGCACATCACCGTGGCCTCTGATGCCCAGGGCTGGGGTTTTGATTTCGGTCCTTGCCTCTGAGTGTGGAGTTTGTGTATTCTGCCTTGGGGCTTACCCAGCAGTCCTAGACTTGACACTTGGGCAAATTAGTTTCTCAGTGTTTTTCATGCTGTGTGTGTGTTTGTCTCCTATAATGAACTGAAAATGTAAGGAAGATGTATTATATAGCAGTTTACTTTTAGTGTTTACAGGAAAAATCACTGTTCATTCCCCAAATTTAATTTCTTATATTAAGTTTCTTTAACCAAACTTCTGTTAAATGTCTTGCTGATAATTTCTTTAAAACATAATGATGAGAACTGCATTTGCTTTGCAATTATTTAGAAGGAACTTATTGAGGTTCTGTGTCACAAAGATAAATGAAATGACCTCTTAGCATGTCTCTTGAGGACCTGGGACCTGTATTTCTTGCTTAGCTGGATAACTTTTTGGATTTAAGCCAGTCTGAGGGAAATGTAAGGGAGCGAAGATAAAAGTCATATATAAACTGCAGCACCTTAAATCCAACAAGTTATCTAGCTAGCCGACGGATCTACTGTACGACAGTCCTGTACGTTAATCTTCAGTTCACTGTTTGACCTTTTTTAAATTGTTGCTCTTTTAACAGGTAAAAGCACTGAAGGAGAAGATTGAGAATGAAAAGGGAAAAGATGGATTCCCAGTAGCTGGGCAAAAGTTGATATATGCAGGTAATACATTTTCAAAGTTCTGTTTTTGAATTGTACTATGTTGATTTTGATTTTGACCACCACAGTGGTTTTTTTCAGCATCTGCAGTCAGGGATTTTTATTCTAGGTTGTTTTTTCCAGTGGACCAAAGAAAATGGCACCAAGTCTTATTATAAAATTGATCGCACTCATTAATTATTTGCTGAATGTCTTAGCTACATTTTTTCTTCTTACCCAGTAGTGGTGTCCAACTAAAAGTCTGTTGCTTTGGCTAATATGTTTTGGTTTATGAGTATGTGTTCATTTTAATTTTTGGTTTTATTTTTGGTTCTTTTGAGGCAAAATCCTTAATGATGACACCGCACTAAAGGAGTACAAGATTGATGAAAAAAACTTTGTGGTGGTCATGGTGGCCAAGGTAAGTAAAGAAATGAGTTGTAATTTTTTTTTTGGGTCAGTAAATACCCTCGTCTTCAAAAAAATAGGCTAAATGCTGAAAAGAGTGATGGTGGCTGAATTGCAAGTTAAACTAAATAATAATTATGCTTGCAATTCAAAAATATCCTTAAGACTATCTATTTGGCACCTGTGCCTAATGGAAGTATATTTCATTTTAAATATCACATGACTGGTCAGTTTATCATATTCTTAATGCTAACAATTGCTGAGTGACACAAATATTTTTGCACCATGTCATTTATGGTGTTTGCTGAAAGTAGCAAATTGTTTCTGGCCCCTTATGAATGGCTCAAGCACAGTGTTCTTTATAAGGAGCGTCGTGTTGGTAGACTTTGGCTTGAGATTCATAGTCTTAATTACTAGTTGTAGTTGGCTGGTTGTTTTGTAGCTTTGGTGGACTACATTTAATTTCCTGCAGTCCAAAAATTAATTTAGGGAATATTGCTTATTTCATTCTGCTTCAAGATTTGAGCACTTTATTGTCATTGTGTAACAATGAAATTACTTTTATTAGAACCCTAAGGCACACTAATAAATACAAAATAAGAAAAAAAAAAAAAAATACATTGTATATTTATATGTCAGTATTTAGCTTTTGTGTAACCTGTGTGTAACAAAGATTTGGAGGGGGGGGGGTAATGTTGGGTCAATGAGGATGGGGTGTCCTTAGTGCAGCATGGTAATATGTTGTCTAATGGTGGGTATTGATTGGAGATTTTAGAAAGATTTTTCTGCCATTCAGAGATGGAATAGTCAGATGTGAGAATGTTCCGACAGGTTATTTCAGAGTACTTTCCTAATCATAGTGTCTTCCTGACAGTACTGCATGAAGGATGCTGTAGTACCTAGGACCATTATCATTTAGCATCTGTTGCAATGCACAATATGACATTTACTGCACCTAGTGATTTGTCCAAAGTGGCTGCCAGGTAGAGTGTAAATGCAGGCATATGTACATTAGGGCTGCAACTAAAGACTATTTTGATAGTCGACTAGTCATCGACTATCGATTAGTCGACTAATCGGATTATAAATTGCATAATTATAAAATGGCTCCTATTTAGCTACCAGCTTTTTCATTTAGCATGAGGTTATTGTTCGACTTGAATGCCGCAAAAAAACATATAAAATGGGAAAGAGCTGTCGTTCAATTGTGCACATAGCTCCTATTTCGTGTTAAATCTATCTTTTTTGAGATTGCCAAAAACTAAATAAGTAAGTATAGGACGTGGATTGGTCACACATGGCCGATACCCGGTCCGTCATATATGTCTGGATCGGCACCGATACAAATCCGAATTTCTGATACAATCTTTGTTATAATCAGGGCTGCATATAACTGGTGTTTAAGTACGCATTCACCTTTAAAAGCGATACGTGCGGCAATCCATTTCTGTGACAGTGCAAATGCGTACGTATTTTATGTGCATTTGCGCTATGACAATAAATTATCATGCATTTTAACCTATATATGCTAATTCGTACTTCATTTGCGGTATAGAGGTTAAAATACATGGTAATTTCTTGTCATATCAGCTATTTATATAGCCTATGTTTATAAACTAATTTTAAAGCAACCTGAAAAATCCCAAGATCCCGACCCAAAATACGGGAAATTTAGAGCAGCTTCCCATTGCCAGTACTCTGTTAACAGCAAGCCTTCAAAACTGCTGTTATTTATTTATTTTTAATGGAGCATAAGCTCTTGCAGCACTTGCAACATTGGAGCCACTGTCCTGAATCTACATGAATCTCATTATTAACCAGTTGACGGAAATCCAGAAAACTTTAATCCATGTGTCCCAGACTTGAGCGTTTAATACACGATGATGCCTGATTTGTGGCCGCCATTCTTCTACCTGTCACTGAATGCTATTGCGCAAGAGCGAATCTCACCAGTGTGGTGTATTGGTGCAGTCTATTGGAAAGCGGTAGTGTTATACAGGTAGAAAGGAAGGAAAACGTCTCAATCCGTTTAAAAATACGTCTGGCGACAATTATCGACAATCAAATTCGTCTGCGACTATTTTTATTGTTGAGTTTTGTCGACAATGTCGAATAATCATTGCACCCCTAATGTACATGGTAGAGAAGTGTACAGCTGGTTGAACACTTAGTACATTGTGCACGGCAAGCTGTTATCTTAACCAGTTCATTGGCTTTTGCTTCTTTCATTGTAGCAGCAGTATTGAACAGAAGAGTCAACACACAGTTTGCAAGGAGAGCAAGACGGGGATTGGGGTAGAATTTACCAAACGGTTTTTGGGAGGGGTTTATGAATCCCAAACCAAATACCTAGGGGGGTGCCCTGCATCACGCTTCCAGAAACTAAACATTTTGGAGGAATGGAGGTTAAACTGGTTGTTCCTTTGTGGTTGAGTTCTGGTCTCAGACACGAGGCAGACAGATAACTTGTGTTGATCGTAATAGACTGCCTCTAGAACATTTTCTGTCTGAGGAAATGGTTTGTTATTAGTTTAGAGAAGTGTGTTTCTTAATCTGCTCCTCAGGGACCTGCAGACAGTCCACGTCTTTGCTCCCTTTCAGTCGTGGAGGGAGCAAAAATGTGGACCATCTGTGGGTCCCCATAGACTGGGTTGGGAAATGGATGAAGAGCTGTAGCATAGAGTAGTTACATGTGTATTAAAACCGTTGCTCTGGGTGAGATGGGAGAGCTCCCTCTAGAGTGTGATCTGCAGCTCTGTCTTCCTCTGCAGCCTAAAGCCGCACCCTCCACTACCCAGCCATCCTCTGCCACCACAACTGCGGGCTCCAGCTCCCACAGCAGTTTGACTCCCACGCCAGCGTCCCCCAGCACTGCCGAGAGCCCCCCTGACAATGCTGACCAAGAGGAAAAGACCAGCGAAGAGAAGCCCCCAGCCAGTGCAGCCCCCGCAACTTCTCCTGTCAGGTAACTGTCTTTTTTTTATTTATTTTTTATTATTTTAAATATTACATCTTTAGTTGTATTGTCTTCAACATGGTTTTGTAGTACTACATTGTTGTTATTATTATTATTATAATAAGGTAAGATCTGCTGGATCATGTTCATTTACCTTGCAATAGAAAATTTGCCAAGACGTTTGGCTGCACTTCAGTGTTCAAAGGTCAGCAGCTTGACCGACATCTAGGCTGCTGTCCTGCATTTGTCATAGTTCTGCCATCAGTTTTTTAATTAAATTTTTTGTAGGACAGAAAAGGTTACTACCCCCTCCCCCCCCCCCCTCCACACACACACTCACCAGCTTCTTGTTAATCTGTTGTCCTTTTCAATATCCTTGCAGTTCGTCAGGTCTTGCGACAAATGTGAACATATTTGAGGAGGCCACATCTGCTCTGGGTAAATAGCTGCCATTTAACTCTATTAAATTCTGCTTAGCAGTAAGTCCTTGCTAATATAACATTGTGGGCTGTTTCTGTAGTAGTGCAATGTACAGTATCCCCCCTGTATCTGTGGTTTCAGTGGTTTGTTATCCACGTTTATCACGGTCCAAAGAAAAGTGAAATGTATAACGGTATGCTTTTTCATTGTTCCTTCATCCTTTGAGGGGTATAAAAAGCATAATTTTCATTACTTCATCATCCTTTGATACATGGCATATTCTTATTACGCTATCGTCTATTGAGAATTAGGTTAAAATGTCCCTTTCATTTGAGAGAATACAGTGCTGTATAATGTATTTTATTACCATATTTAATGTTGGTGATGTCTTAGGCGCCGTCCACTGCAAGTGGCAACGTTTTTGCGCCGTTCTATGTCAAAATCAAAATCATTTGAACTTTGACCTAGTTCTGGACCTCTAGCAAAGCGGCATCCAATCAGATATAATCTTTGGTTTGTGACGGGTAGGTTTGGCCACATAGAAACCAAACCATGTAACAACATGGAAGAGAAACTAATAATTGCAGTATCCCAGTACCCCAGATTGTTTAACGTCACCTAAAAATCATATCAAGAGTTAATTCAGAAAAAATGCACTGACCCTCACCATCCATACAAAATGCTCTTACTAAATTAACCCTTGGGAGTCTGAAGGTGTTTTGGAGCCCTGAAGAGATTCTGACATGTCCTGACATTTGTGTAGTTTTCAGTTACTTATAAACATATAAATGTCTAATGTCTGATAACATTGTATTCAGCACAAACTGGGCTACAATAATATATGAGCAGCATGTATGCACAAGTCTTTATATTGGAGAAAAAAAGTTATGCGTGATTATTGAAAACAACAAAAAAAATAAGTCACTGAAATTAGACCACAAAACGCATTCATGACATTTGTGTACAAGACTTTTGTGACCTGGATCTTGTAGTGTAGAGGTTTTACTTCAAAATGATGTGACAATCATCTCACTCACTCATTTACAGAAAACAATACATTCATTTAAATTTTCTAAGACACTTTTTGTTTAGAAAGGCCATATGCGAGGAGGTGGGAATGATCATGAATAATGCTGTAGTTCACACCAGAGAAGACAAAGACCTGCATAATGAGCTGTATAATTACCCCTTTCAGTCAGGTATGGGACAGAGGAAAGTGCTACAAGAAAATAATTTGAAGACAGACACATATTTCTTTGTTTGTGGTTTATTTAGCATGCGTGTCCCGATGTGAGGTGCTGGTGAAGGCAAGGGTGATGCAGACACATTCCTAAAAACAAATAAATAAAAAAATGTTAGCCTAAAAAAATGCTAGCATCTCAAACATTTACACCCGAAATGTTTGTGCTAAATAACATTACCGATAGCAGTGTTATAGGCTAACCAAAACGGAGCCAAATATATATTAGCAACCATAATCTAAAGCTATCCAAAACGAGGTGAAATACATTAGAACATTTACAAACATCTGTAAACTCCATAAGGCATTAGCTTAGCCACCAGGAAATAACATGTTTGCTACATAAGGCAGCATGTTAGCAGAGTTATCTACATGCTACACTAAACTATGTAAATGGCATTGAAAGCCAATGTTTCACATAAGCTGACAAAAGCTAGCTGAAGTGAGGAAAATATTTACTAATATTAGTTTAATATTATCAGAATAAGAGTTATATAAGACTTAATAACTTACCCATTGTCATAGCAGCTTGCTGTATGTGTGTTTTTAAATTCACCTTTAGTGTCGTGTATTGAAAGTAAACATTTGCGAACCCATTGTGCGTTTTTTTTTTTTTTTTACCTCTATTTTCGACCCAACAGCAAGAGATTGGGCCTTTTTTGGTGTAAACCAACAATAACTTATTTTGTTTCAAGCCGAAAAACACTTTACAATCGCACTTGTTTTTAGAGCTATTTCGCTTTCATGATGTAATGTTCACCCGTCCGCCACTGACCACGAGAACAGGAAAGTGAATTTTCCACCTGCTCCGAGCAGTTTGCCAGGTGCATGTGGACGGCACCTTACTGTGCGTAATTCATCAATTACTGTATGTAATCACACAAAAATCACATTATATATGGGACCCATGGATGACTTGCTGTTATCCGCGGTAGCTCTTGGAATGCATCGCCCAAGGATTCGGGGGACTACTGTAGTGACATTTTAGCTTATAAATGGTTTGGAAATTAGCAACAGGTTGCATCGTGTTTGAAAGGTACCAGGAAGAGGCCAGTGCTGAAACTGAAACTACTGAGTGCAATGTGTAGGTATATAAATGATTATGTAACAGTATGAAGTCACATTGGACCGAAGTGTCAGTTAAGCAATATGAAATAGTAGTGATGGGAATGTAAAAGTTGCCCGTGTTCTGCCTCCCAGTGACGGGCCAGTCTTACGAGAACATGGTGACGGAAATCATGCTAATGGGCTACGAGAGGGAGCAGGTGGTGGCGGCCCTGAGGGCCAGCTTTAACAACCCCGACAGAGCCGTGGAGTACCTGCTGACGGTGAGCCTCTGGCCTGGACCACCCAGACCAGGCAGCAGAGTGCTGCCTGCTTACACGCCTTGAGTTATTTGTGCTCATGTTCTTCTGCGACAGGGGTAGGCGATCTTATCCGAAAGGGCCGGTGTGTGTGCAGGTTTGTGGGATAACCTTTAGGTCCGCTGTTCAAACCCAGGTGTGAGGACTCCTCAGCCAATCAGTAATCTAATTAGGGAGTTGCAGCGAAAACCTGCATACCCAACAGCACTTTCTGGATATGATTGGCCATCCTGTTCTGCAGCATATGCTGACAATACACCTACTTATTGCCTGTCTTAGTTTCACTTTTACTTATTTATTTTTTGAACATTAATTTTTCACATGCGACCTCTCCTCTGATGGCTGTAGGTGGCGCTGTGCCTTTCGATGTCTGTATCAACGCTATTCTGTCCCTCAGGGTCTTCCTTCGGAGGGAGACGGCAGCACGGCGGCCAACCCTGTAGTGTCTCCCTCTGGTGGTGCTCCTAGCGGCACCACGGGCCCGGTATCGTCACCCACAGGCTCTGCTCCTGCCCAGTCCACTACCACCGGTGGGGGTGAGTTTCTCACACACCCTGAAGACAGAGCCGGGGATCAGAACTTTTAACTGCTCTGGCACAACTGTCAGAAAATGCGTTTCTGGAAGGTTTGGTAACATTAGGCCTCTTCTGTGATGTTACTGGTTAAGGGGAGGGAAGGGTTTTTGTAGACCTATATATTATATGATGCTTCTATTCTTTTTGATCTCCCAGCCAATCCCCTGGAGTTCCTAAGGAACCAACCCCAGTTCCAGCAGATGAGACAGATCATTCAGCAGAACCCGTCTCTGCTGCCGGCTCTGCTTCAGCAAATTGGCAGAGAGAACCCCCAGCTGCTGCAGGTACCCAGTCCCAGTGTTTTAGTACCAGCCGTGTGCAAACACAACTGGAGTGCATTTCCGAGCGCACTCAGTGAAAAGAGGTCATGTGTAGCTGCCAGTGCTATCCAGGGCTTCTGTCCCGAAGTGGAAGTCTTTCTTCCCGGCTTTAGCGTGAAGTTCCTTTTATTTGGTTTTGTGTTGAAAGGAGAGCACTTTGTAATCCACTTCAAATCTTTAACCCACTTTGCTCTATTTTTTTTTTTTTTGTGGAAGCCTGTGCTTGTTTACTCAGAGGGAATTCTGCCAAAAAGTTGAATTTCGTGTGTCATTTCATGCATTCGCTTGCGCAGGTCCACTGCAACTTCAGGGAGCAAAATGATCACGTTTGATTCTTCTCCTTGTTTGTTGGTCACTACTGGCAGTTCCCAGTTGGACTGGTGGTGGCAGTGTGCTCTGCTTTATTTTTTCTTCTTCTAGCTAATCTCTTAAAA
Organism: Paramormyrops kingsleyae; assembly: GCF_048594095.1. Classification (NCBI taxonomy): domain Eukaryota; kingdom Metazoa; phylum Chordata; class Actinopteri; order Osteoglossiformes; family Mormyridae; genus Paramormyrops; species Paramormyrops kingsleyae. Next base: position 25,087,767 of record NC_132803.1, read on the forward strand.
ATGTCTTCTGCATATTTGATGCGTACATGAGTTACGTAATGTGATTTAAATTGCATTCTGGACTTAAGCCAGGGTGTTCATTTTAAACTCATCAGGGGTGGCTGCGGTTTAACGGTTACTGGTTTATGTCCCGGAAGAGACACTCTGCAGTATTCTAGGACAGATACTTAACCTGATTTGCTTCAGTAAAACATTCAGCCATCTAGATATTCTAAACTGTAAACAAATAAACTCATTGATTCAGTAACGATGCTGAAGAATACAGGCCTCTGGTGTCCAGAGTCTCTCTTCACTTCCAGTATAGGTTATAACTAAAATGATGTTTTCTGCATATGGATTTCCCTTTTAAATGCAAATTATGGAAGTTTACCATTCATTTCATTGCCTTGTTGAAATCCAGTAAATGGTTTTATTTAGCCGATTTGCACTTTTCTGATGTTACCATAGAACGTAAAAGCTAATCCTTATACTGCACGCTTACACGTGATCCGCCTTTTTCTGTGATGGGCGGACTGTTCCGCTTCAGGCGTAAGTGTCGGCCCTTTGTGTACACGCCTAAATTTGAGATTCGTGTTCTAACATGTTTAAGCATCACAGCTCGTCCTGCTTTCCTCTAGGTTTGCGATGCACAAATCGGTCCACGTGTTGGATTTATCTGACCTTATTTGTATCCATTTGTCCAAATGGCCATGAAATGTGGAATTTGTCTGGTGTAAATTATTTAGAGCCCTTAAGTGTCCTGGTCTCCTCTACAGCAAATCAGCAGCCACCAAGAGCAGTTCATCCAGATGCTAAACGAGCCGGTCCTGGAAGCCGGTCAGGGTGGAGGTGGAGGGGGAGGGGTGGCTGAGGCCGGGAGTGGGCACATGAACTACATCCAGGTTACGCCCCAAGAGAAGGAAGCCATTGAACGGGTATGTAAATAAAGGGGAATGAACAGTGGTTTCAAGTAAAAAGATTTGCCGTTGGCAGAAGGTAGTGTGATGCTGCGATTCTGCTGTGTATCTGTTCAGTTTTTTTTTTGTGTGTGTGTGTGTCATCAATGACTATTTTACAAACACTTGTTAAAGCATTAACTTTATTTGTCAAGTAGAAAAAATAGGACTGGTGTCAAGAAAATGAACTAGCTGTGTTATATATCTGAAACAGCACTGGCCTTCTCTCAGCTATTACAAGTATTTAGCAGTATTGTATCTCATATTTGGTGTGGGGAAAAAGGTGTTTTGCATGTGTGTGTGTGTGTTTGAGAGAGAGTGTTGAATAGTTACCTGACAGGTGCTGCTTCAGTCTTTGGCAAATAAAATAGCAGTTCCTTTGAGATGAGTGTAACCAATATCCTCCGCTAATTTCTTGTTTCAGCTAAAAGCGCTAGGATTCCCAGAAGGACTAGTTATCCAGGCTTACTTTGCCTGTGAGAAGAACGAAAACTTGGCAGCAAACTTCCTTTTACAACAGAACTTTGATGATGATTAAAGGGATCATAGGTTTGTTCAGCCTTTTGACCCTTTACTTTTGCCTTTACCTTTCCTAGATTTTACTACAATGTATCTTGGTAACACCGGATCAACTTTTCTGTGCAAAAAAGGAACTGTTTATGAACACTTTAATTAATAAGTAAAGTCACCTCGCCTCCTCAGAAATCAACTGTGTGCAATCTGCTTCTTTTGCATATAGCTTGGATGCAATATGAAAATTGTGTAGAAACTGTCAAATGTCTATCAGTTTAGGTGGACAAGGGTAGCTCTGGTCTTTTAATTCATAAATTTTCATACTTAGATTTTCTTTTTCCCTCCCCCGGTAGAACAGTATAGTGAGTCTAGTACTGTTTACCATAGTGTACCATATGACAGTAAATATGAAAAATGTTTTCTGTTTTTAAACATTTTTAAATGTCTAAGCATACTGCATGCACGCTTAGTTTTCAGGTTCCATGGGAGAATTACAAAAACAAGTATTGCTGTGTTTTCATGCAGAATGAAGTGCAATTCATTCATGTATTTAACATTTACAGCATATAAATGGCTTATAGCAGGCATTGTTGACAGTTCCAGTTACTATGATTTACTGTTATTTTACAGAAAAAATAAAACTTTTGAGCATATTTAAAATGACCCTTGTTTTTTCAAAGTGTACATTCTTGAAAATGTTAGTTTTTCCCCCAATTTCTAGAGCTCAAGAATGTAAAGTTTTAGTATTGATTCCATGGCTAGAACTTGGAAAGCACTGCTTGTTAACATCACTAGCTAATGTTACATGGCCATTTCTGATTCAAATTTTGATTTTATAGATTTTTTTTCCCCTGAAAAACATGGTTTTGAATAATTCTGAACTTGGCTGTGTAAGATTGCATAAATTAGTTCTGCTTCATTTCCGTCACTAAGATTTCCCCTACACTCATGCCATATGTTTTTTTTTTTTTTTTTTAAGCATTGAGCTCTGTAGCCTAAATGCCTGTCAGATAAAATATTAAAATAAACTGAGTCATCTGCATTCCTATTCAAATTGCAGTCAGGGGCCTCAAGCCAGCAGCTCCTCATCTTCGGTTCTCATCTTTTCCTAACGGATATAGCCTTACTTGCAGAGCTTTTTTTAGCTGAAAGAAGACACATTTTACACTGGATTGCAATTTTAAAGCCATTGAAAAACAAAGTTCTTACTCGCATGTTAAACTCGGCCAACAGGTTTTTATCGTACATAACTGATGTTTCGTTTCACTTAACTCTGCTAGGAAAAAACAGCAAAGCCATGTCTCCTTATGACAAATGGAAAAAAACATGCTGCAACTAAGTTACAGGATTTTGCTTTGTTACTTTTGAATTTGTTTGGAGGGTGAAAAGAAGCTTTCAAATGTGGTGTAATTTTAAAGCTGACCACCAGATGGCAGAAACATCCATTAAAAAGCTTTCTGCACACCTTTCTGCACTCTCTCTTGGTAAAGGAATGGTTTTATCTTTATTAAATCCACTGATGCATGTTAACATGAATAAAATTGTGGCTGGAATTACAGAACCAAGTTGAGGAAGCAGTTTTTCTTTAAATGACAACTATAGATTTTTTGTTTGTTTCATAGTGTGGGCATGCAGATTGTTTGCAAGTGTACTTGTGTAGGTCCAATTATCAATCTTAGACGTAAAATACTCACAGCTAAACTACATAGATATACATAGCGATAACTTTGATTAGCTAAAAGGCCACGTGTTCCTTTAAACTCGAAGGTTGCCAATCCTTCCTTCAATACCCTGTAATTTTCTATTGGCCTAAAGGGGGCAGTATGACTACAGCATTCTGCTTTTTTCAGTTGAAAGCTCCCTTTCAGGTGAATGGTGACCATGGGACTCCTTTATTGAGGAAAAAAGTAGGAGAGAAAGAATTACAGCAGACTACAGAAAGGTTAAAAGATGTGATCTGAGCCTTCATCCAGTTCTGGCAGGTGTGGTTTGTAACAGTCCTGTTCTCTTGTTCAGGAAAGGGAGAATTCAGCTTATTGTTCTAAATACAAAGGTCTGTTCCTGTGTTTTTGTTTGCTTTTTTCTTACTTTTGTAAAAGTCTCTACTACCCTCTCGGTATGATTTAGGATGTGGAGGATTAGGTTTTGTGTACCATTTTCCTCCTAAGACCTCAGGCTTTGAGGGTGGTTACAAGATGTCACTCAGTTGACATTCGCTATATAGACGTTGCCATTTAATGCACAGTTTTAATAAAAATGAAAAGGTAGCGGGTCCTTTCATGAACTAGGGGGTATTTGACTGTGACAAACATTTCTCTACCACACACAAAGAGCAACAGTGTTTTTTTTTTTGATGTGGTTGAACATCATTTCAACATCAATAGAAGGTGGTATAGAAACAACCTGAAAGGCATGCAATTGTAATTATACCCTAAAGATTGGTTTAAAATGCAGCTGTGTATAGCTAATTGATAAAAGCACAGAAATTTATATCTCACATTGCTTAGCAGTTGCCTTAATCCAATCAGCTATGATAAATACTCTCTGAAATGGCTTAACATCCTTTGTGATATGTTTAGCATGCCTAGCTCTAGATTTAACGGCTCAGAAATTGTATACAAATGATTAATCAGGAGTTCGAATCAGATTAAATGACACAGCTAAATGTCATCCAATAGTATGTCTTGCTTCAGATTTCTTCTCTCTTGTGTATGAAAAGAGAATACCATGGAAACATGACATCTTAGAAGTATATTTGTTCTGAGCTTTTTAGATAAAAGCCTAAAATGGCCCAAGGCAGTTTCCCCATTATTCATGAGAGTAATTATATATTCTTCTTTAAGTCATGGATAATAAAACGAAACAATGTCGCCATAAAAATAATACTACATGTACATAATGCCATCTAAAATCTGGGAAATTATTTTCATATTTCTCGTCTTTTACCATGTGTTTTAATGTTTAATAGGGACAATACAAAAACATTTAACAGATATCCTGTAATTTGATAGCTAATAATGGTATTTATCCAACAGATATAAAGCAAAATTATTAAATGTGTGAAACCGGCAGTTTCGAAGCACAACTGCCTATTGAAATGTAAATAAAATATACAAAACCATAAAGGTTAAAATGTACCAACATTTAAATAAGTTTTATTTGATGCATAGTGTTGTGATAATACTGTACATACAAATTCCAGCTTCAATAAAACATTTATTTACAAATATACAAAATTAAGCAGATTATATTATTTAGTGTTAAAAACCTTTGTTCAGACTATTCTCTGAAAAATGTTCCATTTAAGACATTATTGCACTTTGTAACCACAGTGTAGTGAAAACTGACATCACTGCTTAGAAGTAAAACATTCACCTGATTGTTGTCAAGCATGTGGAATAAAACTTTGTAAGAAAGTCACAGATATCCATATGGCACTTAAAAAAAGGCCAAGTTTCCCAAAAGCATTCAGTGGAGTTTGGGTGAACTTTGCGCCATTTTGCTCTCTCAGCCCCCTCCTTAGGTACCATAAATACGCAAGTCACTAAGCACCATCTTGTAACTTACTTTAAATGATTTTTGTACCCCAACTGAATGGCCTGTTAAAACAATATAAAATAGATTTTTAATACAATGTTGCACAGTGTGTTCCAGAAGAGAGATGTAATTATGAAGGTTGAAGGCCTCTTTGTTACTGGTAATCATTTGTATTTTTTCCCCTGAAATTCATAGATTTCCAGTCATACTTTGGCACTTGGTCCTCCAAGTTTTGTCTGCGTAGGGATAATCATTCCAGTTAAGTCCCAGGGAGTAATGATAGATCTCAAGAGTCTTCTGCTGGTCACTGGAAGCCAATGACATCACCTGCTTTTCAAGCCCTGGTTGTCAGTTGTTTTGTCATTGACGTCAGCGTGTGTCGTATGGCCATAGCTCAAAGGCAGTGCACAGTATAAAGTCCCAAATTTCATTAGGTTTTACCTTTCGGAATAGTCTTATAAGTGCCGTTTCATATGCAGGGCCAAGTGATCTGACCTGGAGAAGGCCCGGTCACATTTTTGACACTGGAAAGGGCGATGGCCGGTGTGTTTCCTGTAGTGGCGTGTAAGCTCATCAGAACGGGCGAACTTCCAACCACAACCCTCCCAGTCACAGTGATAAGGCTTCTCTCCTAAACACAAGAGGTTCAAAATAGAATCACGTGGAAATGGACAACTTTTACCATTGTGCACAGCCTGCTCTACATAGACATCTAGTGACATATTATCATTTTCAAAATATTGTCTTTATCGAATTATTGTCTACTATTGGCTGCTAACTTCCAACTGCCAGCTTGCCTATATACTCCTGAAAGTGGTAAAAACATCAATGCCACTCTCATTAGTCATGCCATGATATGAACTTTAACTTGCTCAACTTGCAAGTTATCTTTCAAGGAATTTGTCCACTTATTACTCAAGGTATTTGAGATACAAGACACCATTTTTCCACATTTCAAAGGTGTAAACATTGTTCCTACCCCCACCTATTTTGATTTCAAAATTTCAAATGTATACAAACAAGAAGGCTATTGTTACGATTCCTCACTCGACTGACGGGCCCCTTTAAGTCGGGTAAGCCTACCTGTATGAGTTCTGTGGTGTGCTTTCAGATGGGAGCTTTTGGTGTAGGTTTTTCCACAGCCCGCATAGTCACACGTGTGTGTGGCTATCCTTTTCCTGGGCCAAGATCGACGCCCTCGCTTGGGTTTAGGCTCTTCTGGCAAGGATTCTGCCGGGGACATGAGCTCTAGGGGTGAAGAGGGTGGAGTGAGCATAGCCTCAGGTGGGCAATGGAGAACGCACAAATGTTCTTCAAAAACACTTAGACAGGACTGACCTTGGTACTGCAAGGATGGAGGCGGCTGGAAGGGAGGATAGCCTGCGGGGACATGGTAGCTCTGGGGAAGAGGCAATGGCGAGTGATTTATAACCTGAGAAGAGGGGTGATGGTCTCTGCTTAGTATGTCTTCCTGGGTCAGGCTTCCTGACAGACGGGTGCCCACCCTTGGGTGGCCAGAGGGAAATCCGTGATGCTCAAGATGGGCTCTTTGGCAAGTCCCAGTGTGAGAGTTAATGCCAAGGTGTGGATCTATTTGTTGGGTAATGGTGCACGTGGTAGGATTCTCCTTCTTTATCCTATTGCAAATGAAGGGCAAAGACGACTCCAGAGAAGGGCTGGTTTTAGTGACACTGTGGTTCTGGCTATAGTCCGCTATGTCCATGGTAGTCTTGACCACAAACTTTCCATGTACGCTGGCTGGTTGCAGGTATGCAGGATCCAGGTCTGGTCGCATAAGTTCTGCCACAAAGCCCCCTGAAGGAGGCATGTCATTGACGTCGGGGATAGCATAGAGGACATCACTAGAAGTGTCCTGAGGAGAGGGGAGCTCATAAGGAGCTGGGGAGGGGGGCAGGTTTTGAGAGTTGCTACCAATGGTTTCCTGTTGCTGCTGTAGCATTGTGTTGGAGAGGATGAAATCATAGTCCAGCAAGTCTTCGGGCTCCTTCTTAGCCAGTCCTGCCAGGATATCTTCATCGGGACAACTTCCAGCTGAAGGTGTGTAGGGTCTCTTTAAAAAGGAGAGCTCTTCCTTCCATCTCTAAGAATAAAAAGATAGCAAGATGTTTTGATCCAATTACTGCAGCAGCAGCTATTACTATGCATTTTAAAAATTTATCTTAACACTTCTCACCTATGCAAACCGATGGATTAGGTCAGACTACAACTTTTAGCTAAAGTAGCAATCTCATATATTTTTCAAAGAATTTGCTATGACTTCACTTTTTCTTTTAATCTCTGTTACCTAATCTAAAAGGATCAATGACAGCTAAATAAGTTCTCTGTCAGTATTTTTTTAAATTACGTTAGATGCTGATCCTAAGGATTTAAGGTGTGTCCGTCCACTGACAGTATTCGGCGACCGAAAAACTTTGTTATACCGCCAGGAACGCATTTGATGCGTTTTAATGGATTTTTAAAGACTTGTCATTTTCATTGTAAATTCGAAGTAATAAAGTAGAGCGACGGTTTAATTAAAAAATATCATCCTATAAAGCTAGTAGGATATAGTGTATGAAACGCTACAGGTAGTCAACGCCCCTGTGGCTGACATTAGGTGAACATCGTCTACAAACAAAATGGCAAAGCCGAATACTCTCTACTAAAGTGAAATACCACGGCGTAAATAAATAATCATAATCATAATCAAAATAATCCATGCATGCTACTTAGCTATTTTTGTACAGTTTAAGACAAATGGATCATCTGAGCATACTCACTGAGTTGGCTAACCCCGGTCCTATCGATTTATTCTTGACAGTTGGACTACTAGCAAACGTAGATATTGACGGCAAAAGCGTACCGCTTAATGCCATATCGAAGTCACTTGGCGGCGGCTGCCTGCAAAAACACAGGAAAATGTAATTTTTATTCTTCAAAAAAAGTCAGGTTATAGCAAATAGTCTTCTGTCCTCTCAAAACTTACACGAGGACCGGTGAAAATAACAGCGCTTGATGGAAAATAACAAGATGATCTTCTACACCAAAACCGAAAACGCACCTCATCAAGGATGATTTTTATTTTTTGTATTTTTTTTTTATTTTATTTTTGCTTATAATTCCCTCTGCTGGATGCAGCCTTTGTGTACCACAGGACAGTTTTAAAATGTTCTTCTCAGTCGCTCCAAATGACACCGGTGTCACTGCTGCAAATGCGACACATGAAGCGGATCTGTCAAGAAGGAGGCCGCGGAGCTGTAACGTAAAGCGGTCAGACGAGAACGACGCTCGGGGAGGGATTCCCTACAGCTGCCGATGCCGCTGCCATGGAACGGGCTCACACGGTTACATCAAACCGAGCGCTAGACCGCGTGAATGGGCTTCCCCCGACTTTTAAAATCATCCCGGGGACACGCCTTCCGGTGGCCATGGCGACGGGACGTGGAAAAACGAAAACACGTGACGCAAAACCGAGAACACAGGCAGCTGGTTTTCAGCGCAGGAGGGAGGGAGAGAGCGAGGGAGAGGGGGAAGGAAAAAAAAGGGATGTCTCTCTAGTTACTGTTTGTATCTAAACAGCACGATAGCAACAAAGGGGGCCTCCGCACACGGCGTGTTTGCTTTTTATTCACGGCTAATGTGGAAGAACCGGATCCTCGCACACTTATATAGAGATAAGGCATATAGGCAGGTCTCCACCTGAAGCCAATGCAATCGTAGCTTAATGTCCCTTCGAGCAAAGCGTATTTTTCTTTTAACATTAAACATGCGCAATCTTAAGACGTTCTGGTTTATGTTTTGAAACTGCTCGTTGTTGTTTTACGTGTTTAAAAGTTATTTCTTGTGGTTTTAGTTGCATTGGCGAGGCATGGGAATTTGTTGCGAAATGCGGAGGGAAAGTTCAGATCGGTACCTGGCTAACAGTTGCGTACACTTCTAAGATCAGTTTCGTAGCCTGGCGTTTAAGCAAAGTTCTGCACAAGGACCAACAGTATGGCAGCTTGTACTAATGCCTGCAGACATACCGTCAACAACGACATTAATCATAACGTTTTATTTATATTACATTTTTTTCGGTTTCTGTTTTTCAACAATATACAATACACATATGATCAGCCCTATTTTTTCCATTGTGGGTGGGAATAAAATACCATAAAAATTACATTACTATTAAGGTGTGTAGCAGTTGTGTTAAAGCCTTTAAATAGCTCAGCTTTGCCAAGAAATGTAAGTGACACGTAGTGTATTACGTGACCTCTTTGTCTACATTACAAAGCTTTAACTGGTGATATGACTTTAACACGAGGTGTGTCAATGAGTCAGAGTCGTAAAGTTTTCTTATTAGTATTCTCATTAGTGCTCACTAGTTCTCACTAGTATGTGTGTTAAACCAGTCGCTAATTTTAACCGATTACTAAACCTTCTTGAAAACATTTCTTAGATCTAAGAACGATATGCAAAGGGGTACAGTCTGTAGTACCGTAACCCTGTTGGATCGGTATTAAATAATCACAAAAGCATCCTGTCGTTTGAATACGGATAAAGTGAGAAAAGCTGCAGTCTCAGGAGAACAGTTGATATTGTACATTTGAACATGGCACAATACTTAAATTGTTCCAGTGAAATATCAAACTGTGAAACTATATGTTGCATTGTATAAAAGCATTAGCTGGGTAATATAATGTCTTGGATATCTTGTTTTTAACCCACGTTCCCCATAAATTCAAGCTGAAATAAAAAAAAAAACGCTTAACATTTATTACCAATTCCTGGGTGAAAGTGTCTTAATTGTGAAGGAGAATGTTTCCCTTAATATTCAAAGTGCCCCCCCACCCAATAGCTACAGGAAGCCCCACAAAACGATCAATGAATCAGTGAGTCTGCAACCAAATCAAACAGTCTATAAATCAGGGGCAATTCTAGAATTTTTACCCTTAGGGGGGCTCAGCCCCCAATAAATGAATGCATTATGAAGGTGCAATTAATGTGACGTGTGCCTGTACATTTTTCATAACTATAAGCGTTTGGAACTTTGAATGATTTTGTGTATGCTTGCTAAATATGGTTGACATTTGCCTATGTAATATATGTGTACAACAATTATGCAGTTATTTTGCAATAGTTATTTATATGATTGGTTAATAATTGCCCAGAGAATTAATACTTTCTGCATAATTACATGCTTATATTTTGCAGTATGTAAGCTGACTGGTAAGCCTAGAACTGAAGTGTTGGTTGTTGTGCAAACCGTGACTCCAAATTGCCTGTAAAAGTTATTTATATAACTTATAAAATATTGAATATGCACTCAAGCTGTTTTTGAAGTGGTGTGTGCAATGTTTGTATAGTGAGGGCAAGCCAACATAAACCTATCCCATAATTAGAGGTATCAGTTAAAAGTTTTGTGTTAAGAACAAACACACAAAAGTCCTGTTACATCAGGATGCAATCAGAAAGGGATTACTTACCTTGGTTCTTTTACATATATATCCTTCCACTAAAGATAATTCACTTGGCAATTTTGGTGGTGCATGTGCAGCATTTGCTGTAGAACTGTAACATTATATATAGCATGGTGGCTTAGGGGTTAGAACTGCTTGAATCCCATCTCTGCTTTGACGTGCAGTTAGGCTGTTTGGTGTTTCTAAATTGCTCCGAGAGTATGGCTCTGTGTATATATGCCCTGCAGTGGACGGGTAACACAGCCCTATGCTGCCTGGGTATTGGTGCCAGGAACTTTAACCAGGATACAGACTTAAAAGATGGATGGATGGAAGCAGCAGTAAAATTAAAGGAACTTCACAAGTTAGACTTTTTCAGAAAACTTACATGAATTTCCTATCTAAAACTGATGCCATAATCCTTGCTTTAATTTAGAATCAGAAAATTGATTATAAGTCATTTTCATTATGCTGGTCAGGGTCACTGGGGGGCCTGGAGCCTATACCAGGCAGTGTAGGGCACAAGGCTGGGGTCTGTACTGGATAAGATACTAGTCCATCACAGGTCACATATACACTTGCACACACAGTCATTCACCATGGGAAATTCAAAGACACCAATTAGGAAACCAGACTATACCCAGAGGAGACCTGCGTGACACATGGAGAATATGGAGTGCAAAGATGGGGTTCAGACCCCCAACACTGAGCTACCTTCCTGGCTCATATACACTCACTGGCCACTTTATTAGGTACACCTGTTCAGCTGCTCGTTAAAGCAAATATCTTATTAGCCAATCATATGTCAACAGCACAGTGTATAAAATCATGCAGATACAGGTCAGGAGCTTCTGTTAACGTTCACATCAAACACCAGAATGGGAAAGAAAGGTGATTTAAGTGACTTTGAATGTGACATGGATGATAGTGCCAGGTGGGCCGGTATCAGACACTTCTGATCTACAGGGATTTTCACACACAACCATCTCTAGGGTTTACAGAGAATGGGCCGAAAACGAAAAAACATCCAGTGAGCAGCGGTTCTCTGGGTGAAAATGCCTCGATGGCAGAGGTCAGAGGTCAGAGAAGAATGGCCTGACTGGTTCAAGCTGATAGAAAGGAAACAGTAACTCAAATAACCCCTCTTTACAACCAAGGTATGCAGAAGAGCGTCTCTGAACGCACAACATGTAGAGCCTTGAAGCAGACAGGCTACAGCAGCAGAAGGCCGCACCGCTAAGAACAGTATCAGCTAAAAACAGGATATTGAGGCTACAGTGGGCATGGGCTCACCAAAACTGGACAATGGAAGACTGGAAAAACGTTGCCTGTCCAGATGAGTCTCGATTTCTGCTGCGACATTTAGATGGTAAGAGATGGTGAGAATTCAGTGTAAACAACATGAAAGCATGGATCCATCTTGCCTTGTATTGACAATTCCGGGTGGTGGTGGTGTTTAGTGTGGGGGATTTTTTCTTGGCACACTTTGGACTCCTTAGTACCAAATGAGCATCGTTTAAATGCCACAGCCTACCTGAGTGTTGTTGGTGACCATGTCCATCCCTTTATCACAGGGGTGTCAAACTCCAGTCCTGGGGGGCCGCAGCCCTACACATTTTTGGGTTTCCCCTCATATAACAGACCTCATTCAACTCCTTGCACCTCCTTGTGCTAATTACCACACAGCCCTTGAGCTGAATCATTTGTGTGTGGAACAGGGAAATAACTAAGCTACACAGGGCTCCAGCCCCCCAGGACTGCAGTTTGACACCCCTGCTTTATGACTACAGTGTACCCAGATTCTAATGGCTACTTCTGGCAAGATTACACACCATGTCACCAAGTTCATATAATCTGACTGGTTTCTTGAACATGACAATGAGTTCACTGTGCTCAAATGGCCTGCAGTCACCAGATCTCAATCCAGTACAGCACCTATGGGATGTGGTGGAACAAGAGATTCACATCATGAAAGTGCGACTGCCACATCTCCAGCAAGTACATGATGATGTCATGTCATCATGGACCACAGTCTCGGAGGATTATTTCAAGCTCCTTATTGAATATGTGCTACGAAGAATTTAGGCAGTTCTGAAGACGAAAGAGCGTCCGTCTCAGTACTAGCAAGGTATACTTAATAAAGTGACCAGTGAGTGTATTTTTCAGTGTAAAACGTCCACATACATAGAGCAGAGGAAGTAATTCATTTTAATTATTGATCCACAGGAAATAAAGCTGAATATTGAAGTGTATTAATAGAATAATAGTATAAAGATTGTTAATGGAGGTAATTTTGCAGTATTATCGATACAGTATGTTATGTTTAATGACTGAAATGAAGACTGCTGCTGTGTTATTGTGAACTTATGCAAAAGTAGAAGCATGATTCACGTGAAATGTGTTGAAATCAACATGTCATTTGAAATTCTTGTACTTTATCAGATATAAAGTCCCTGGCACAGTCTTTTTCACTATAGCTCTCTTCTGCTGCTTTTCACTTGACATTCTAAACCACACCAATGAACTACTTCAAGCTGAAAAAATGTTTCAGTGTCTTTTGTTAGAAAAGAATTATTCTTTACTTCCCTGCTTTAAGGATTACTTCACTGAATCATATGTCATTTTTGCTGTGAAACAACATCAGAATTATCAGGCAGTGTTAATGTATATATACATTTTAGATCTATATTTCAGAAATTGTTTAGTATGTATAGACATTGTTTAGTATGTATAGAGAACTACGACTTTACTTTTGGCAAAATTGCAGTAATTTCCAGCTCAGTCATAATCAAGAAGGAAAAATGGCACAATTATCAAAGATGTGATGAAATTTATGACAAGGAGTAGGGAGTAGGGTCACCAGAGAATTGATGTCTCGTATAAATGAGCAAAGCAGAGAATTTGAGAACTGTTTGCTTACTATAACAGAATCACCATGCTGGATTTTTTTTAAATGGAGCATTTATCTCATTCAGTGCTCAAATATAAGTACAAATACTTACTTTGGAGAGCATCTTGTGTTTCTAGTTCTCTTTAAAAATTCTTTAAAAATCAAGTACACTTTCACATGATCTAAAAATAGCTTACACTGCCAAAAATAGAATCTAAGGAGGGTCATTTTGAGAACATAGCTTTGAATGGCCATGCTTTTGTTTACAGGAAATGCTCTGCCCTTGGCTTTCTTTGAATGGTTCTGATGCTTTTGTCAGATTTCTTGGAGGACATTCAAATAAATGTCTTGATACTGGGGCCTTTATTTCATTGTTCGACATGCTGCTATATAAATGATGAGAAATTCAGTGCTGTGCAAAAGTCTTAGGCAGCCATAGAAAATGATCTTTAAATGATCTTTATGTTGGTGTTAGACTATGCTGGTATGCCTGTCAAAGTGTGTCAGCTTAGCCATTTCAAACCCTCTACTAAAATCACCTCATTATTTGCTGTAACCATCCAACACGCCCATGTGTTTTTTGACTCGACCACTCACACATCTCGCATAGCTAATCAATATCTCATTGACTTTATTAACTAATTAAGTTAATTAATTAAGTGAACTGGTGGCGAAATTTAATAAATACATGGAATGGCTGAGGTGCCCCTGAGGAGAGGTTTGGGAACTGAAGCGTTGTTCATCTAGCCATCCAACTAGATGTCAATGACTTTTTGGAGAAGAGAAGAATCTTTTACTGGTTTTTATTGTGTTAATCATAATTTGTTCTAATGTTAAATTGTGTTTTTGTTCTGAGCAAATGTGCACTTACTACCTAGATAAATAGCTTTAAACATTTGACTGCCTAAGATTTTTGCACAGTAATAATTCCTAATTCAACCAAGCACATTGAATTATTATTTATCTGAATCTGATTCTTTGTCAATATTACTGTATTTTCCCCTTGATAATCCACCTACCTTCCATCGGCATATCCAGTACAGGGCTGTAGAGTCTAGAGTCCCCTTGGTTGGAAATCTAGTTGGGGAAGAGGAACGTGTTCAGTGTTGTGAGAGACCGGTCTTTTAAGTGAGGACAGGGGCCTGCATGCCGGTTTTGGAAGTCATTTTTATTTTAGGCATTTCTAGCCCTAATCTGTGGATTCAAATTATCCACTGCGTCAAAGACTTGAAAGTTTAGTTTATTTGCATTTTTCACATTATTTTCTTTTTTACTGTCTGTTGTTGCCTATGATTTTTATAGGTGCATTTTGGGTAGAATTTGGGAATGGACGATGGCTACGTCCATCAAGTCATAACACAGATTTGATAGGTCAAGGTAAGGGTATACATATTCCCTCCTTGTCATTTGATCACTTTCTGATGTTATAGCAATATAGCATAGCAGACATAGTTTGGCTTAAATAATTATACAGCTGAATCGCAACGGTATAACGACAGGACCGATAAGTGAACTTCTTGGGTTGCATCTTAGCCAATTTTCTGCCAGCTGCTCAATAAGAAATGAAGACATATTACAATACAATCATTCACCAAAGTCATTGGTGGTATGAAAGAGGTTGTTCATAAAAACAACACCCTGGATCTTACAGGAAATACATGAAATAGCTCGACGGGCAGATGGTATGCATTATGCATTGACAGTACATGGGAAGGGTAAACAAGCCAATACTAATTACAGTTTTTTCCAGTTCTGTGGTTTTGGCACTGTATGTGACAAATTTAATTCCTTCTGTGACTCTTTATTTTCATCAAGGCACCCAAGGGTGACTAAGAATTTGTGATACCATTTCTAACAGTGGAAATCAAAATGAGCATCAAGTAAACCACCTTAAACAATGATCTGTACGAAATATCTTATTTATTTATTTTAGAATTTTAAAATGTTCTTTGCTGAGTTTTTAAATTTTAAAATGTTTTTTCCCTCCTTTTCAGCTAGAAAATTTGCTGACGCTTCACATTAACCTCACATTAATAATACATTTGTAGAATGCCTTCATAATGCCTTCATAATGCATTCATAGTACATTCATAAGCAGCATGTAAGTATATCTTAACATCTTAACACACCTTAACAGCTTTAATATGCATTAATAACAAACATTATAAATGTATAATCATGTAATGATTGTTATTAATATATATTGAAGCTGCTGTGGTATGGTGGGATATTATGGTATACTTACATGCTGCTTATGAATGTTCTGCGAATGCATTATGAAGATGCAGTCAATGTAAAGCATTGCTGTACATTTTTTATAACTATATTCATTTGGGTCTTTGACCTTTGGGTCTTTGCCCATCTAAATTGGTGTCCATACATGTGACGAAGAGATAGGATGCGCATTTGTTCTTCTGAGATTTCAGGCAGGAAGAATCCAGTTGCCCAGTCAAATAAACAAGGAACAAAGTTAAGTTAGTCTATGCTAAATCTCTACAAATCAGGGTACTTGGCCAGTCCTTTTTATGTTGGGTGTCTGATGAGGGTCCCCTGAGCCCCAAATGATTTGTTTAGCTCAGATGATTTAATAACCATGCTCTCAGTTTGAGAATTCCATACGTCATAACAGTCCAGGATCCAGGGCTGCTTTTCCCAAAACCTTTGTAGCATTGCGATCATCATAACTACAGAGGGAGAGAATTCAAAACGACGCCCCTCGTACAGATTAGATCTCAGGGCTGAGCTCCTGATGTCGTAAGATCCTAGCAACGCCCCTGCTGTGTGACTGAAGAAGAATATAAATTAAGCAAGTGGACCTTTTTAAAGAGCCCAGAATTTTAAATCCAAATGCGATACTCTTTCCATTTTTTTTTTGATCCTGTCACTTACATTGAAGTCTGTTAATAGTGATGAGAAAATAGGTGAATCATTAAGCCTATTTAAAGTAGAGAAAAACAATTAAACTTTTAAAATGAAATTGTGTCTTTTTTATTATTGTGTATATATTGTGCTATATTGGCTAAAATTGTTTCTGTCACGTGAACTAATCATTTAATTCTTTTATATGATCAACCATAACGTAGTTGTAATAGGAGCAATAATAGTACTATCCAAGATGCTGAAAATGTTTAATTAAACATTTCTATAAATACTCATAACATTATGGGTTGTGTAGATTATCTAGACAAGTGGTTCTCAACCCAGTCCTCGGGGACCCGGAGACGGTCCACGTTTTTGCTCCCACCCAGGTCCCAGTCAGACGATCCACATCTACCACGTCTGCCGGGAGCCGGGAGGGAGCAAAAGCGTGGCCCGTCTGCGGGTCCCCAAGGACTGGATTGGGAACCACTGATCTAGAGAAACATCAAAGTGTTGGATCTGGCGACAGTCTTCTCTGAGGGGGCTGAAAGTGTTTACAGAGCTCTGGCCAAGTTCAATCGGGCTGGGCTCCGCCGCTTGCATCATGCTGGCTGAAGCAGAGGGCAGCTGTGGAGCTGACAGGACGAGCACGGCGCCTCAGGCCGGCCTGCCTCTCTCTGCAGTGGGATTCCGTCTCGGCCTTAAATATGCCGGCTATTTTTAAACCGCCGACGTAACGGCGCGCAGAGACGTCCCACTCTGCCTCAACCTTCCCCTCCAGCCGAAAGGGGAAGCGGTGGGGAGCCGCTCTTCCTGCTCGTGTGCCCAATCACACAAGGATGGGGGGAAGAATAAAACATTCAGGCGCCATTACGGCGCTTTTCAAATGTATTAACCCCTCGCTGCCCAAGCCGTACACGCGACAGGAGGTTTTAATCAGCAACTTTCCCATCGGGTTGGGGGGTGGCTGAGTAGCAGGACTTGGCGCTGGCCAATGATGGAGGAAATGAGTCCTGGGTACGACACATCACCAGATGAGGGGTGGTATGATGTCAGCAGCCCGGCCCAAATTAGAAGCCCTTAAATTTCACTGAAGGCACACTTGCTCTTTTGAAAGCCAGGGCACAAGTGTGAATGTGTTAGGTCGGAGAACTTTTTTTTTTGTCTACTAAACCAAAGGAGTACACAATAGATACATATAATAGGGCTAAATAGTGTAAAAACTAACAAGACTACTAACTTTTATAACCCCTGTAATATTTAAGTTGCCTCTGTTACATTTTGGTTTCCATTCAATCAAATCAGTGATTATACTTGAAGAGACACCTGGTCTCTGTAGAACCTGTAATGTTCTAGCATGTGTCCTTTGTACGGTGACTATACAAACACTTATAATGTATCAGTGTAATATCAGCGGTGAGTACTGACTTGCCAGTAAAACATGCTTACCATTTTAACCATTGAGTTAATCGTTTATTTTTCTTCAAAGACTTGTGTGTATGTAGAGATTATTCAGGCTGTTTTTTAAAGTGTTTTAGTTAAGATTTCTATTCCATAAAAAGCACTGTCGATCAGGAACGTTGTGTGAGACCTGGCTGTGTGTGGATTTGGTAATGCAGCATCAATAGACACCACAGTGAGGGGGAAAAACAGGACTAAACCGTATTTGGGGAAAAAAAAGTAAAAATACCTATGTTTAAGTTTAGTGTTCATAATGGAGATATTATTTTAAAATACCATTTTCTGGAAAAACCATTACGGTTTTTGAACTTTAAATGCCACTACTAACAATAAAGTATTTGTGCTTCTTTAGGACTCCACTGGAAATATGGTCCTGTTTAAGTTACTGTAGTTAATCAAAGTATAGCTTGGCAATAAATGTGGTTTGCCTGTGAAACTCAGTTTAAGACTCTTAAATGTTTTGGAGTTTTATCTAATTAATCCAGTGTTAAATTCCTAAAGAAGATACTGTATGACACTGAAGTTATCTTACAGATGTGGTGTCTCTGATTGGGGGCCTCTTGTATACATGCTTTGCCATATTTGTGCTTATGGTTTGGTCCCCTATACTCCACGCTCTGTATTTTTAACTCTCACAAAGAAATAAATTGTGGTTACATGCATGGGGAGTGAGGGATTTAGCTTGGTTTTACGGAGAAGATGTAGAGTATGGATTAGGTCTATGCATTCAGACATGAGGTAGTCTACACAGATTTTTTTTTCCATGGCCATCCAGTTAGAGGCAAAAGAAGGAATACCTCTTTGTTCTCAACAAATATTACGTTCAGTCTCAAGAAAATGTCAGAGATTTGGACACGGCTGGGCCGTTGACCAGAGTCATGTCAAGAAGGATTATTCATGAGCCAAGGTCCCTTTCCTTGCCTATAACATTTTTGTGGTTGGGAGAAAAGGGCACTTATTTAGCTGGGGCTGCAGGCTTTAGTCTGGTGGAAGCCTTCAAGTTAGAGAAGCAGAAATACCATTAGCACAGTAGTGAACAATTAATAGCATAGGACTTGGTTCTTCATATGGTTCCTCGTGGTGTATCATAAGAAATAACCCTTTGGGGGTTTATGATTTGGCTTATTTTGGATATGAATTAAAATGTTATACATGAAAGTATGTCGAAAGTCACCAATTCACGGGGAACTGAAAAATAACGTAGATGTCTTTGGCGTGTCGCAAATGAGACCAGTCAACCTGCAATACCCATAAGTGTGGTGACTGCATTGAGTGTCATTTGGTCTGACACACCGGTAAGTATGAGCCATTAAGTTTTAATTTCAGAGGACAATGCAATGTTTAAGTTCTTGCTTTCTACCGACTTCCCCATTGTACAATTCTATTCACAATAACCCTTTCCAATAGTCAAATATGTACCGCAAGGCTGTATTCCTACTACTGTTAGAAAACAAAGCTATTATCACGGACTTGCATTTTTTTTCTGAGACTTCAAATGTAACACACACCCCAGCACTTCATATTCTTTATTTATGTAAATACAAGCTAACAGATAAGCATTATTAATATTACCTGTCATTACTTTTCTATGAAGCTAGCCAGAAAATTTCTGTATTGATAAATGGGGAATCTGTCCTGGTACTTTGCTTCATAATTATCTTGTTTCTAGAGCACTTATCAGTTGAAATTTATAGGAATAGCTATGCAATATATGTCTTTATGACAAAGTGCTCACGTGAAGCTATGGAGAATACATCAGATACCGTAAAATTAAAAACAGTTGAGTCACGCTCCTCCGAATTCCACACGTTAGAGATATTAACTGTTAGCGATACCCAGTAATTTAATTAAAATGTATGTCTCTATAGTACTTTTTTATTTAAAAAAGACAATCTCCTTTCTTCGGTAACTGCTCCCCATAGCTTTCCCCCTTCATTTCCCCCCACAGTTATACCGTATCCTCTTCTCTGTTTTGCAGAACGTCAGAGGGTTAGCTAATTACATAAGTGGGGCTGACATTAAAATGAAAGCTTATGTTTCAGTATGTCATTATGTTTTATGGCATGGGATTGCCACAAGGGATCCTAAAGAACTGCAACAGTCCACCTGACAGATTGAAATCATTAGATAAAAAATAAGCAAGTGTTCTATGGAAAAGAGCAACTTTTTGTTAAGGTTAATATAGTCAGGGCATGAACTGGGTGATATGAGATTATCTTTTTCAGTACCAGAGTTTTTTTTTTTGTATTTGACCTCTCTGCATGAATGTGAGAGGTGCACATTGACCTCAGTAAATGTGTTGAGTCATGTGAAGTTTTCTATAACGACTGCAAAGCACGTGATTCATTTTTGCTACAATATGAAACCATGCACAAGATCTCTAAAAAAGCCTGACTTAAAGGCAAGATGTGGGTTTCTTTTAGAAAATAAGCTTTGATTGGTTTATTTTGAAATAGCCTAATTAATGACAGTAAAGATAAAAACACTCATTCATTATACTATTTAAAGTAAAGAAAATAACAGAGCCATTCATTTCAATGCATGGTTATTTATTTCCAGCTTAATAACTCCACGGTACTAAATGTGCAAACAAGTGAAAAAGCAGTTTGCTCACATGAAATAAACACTATGGTACTGTGTAGCTCAGGGTCCACCATGTTCACTAGGGTAAAGAGCTGTATATCTCTGCTGATGAGGCGTAAGAGTGTTTGTGGAGCATATTACGGCAAAGTTATTATAAGCGGGAGATATTTAACAGGTCTTCCTGAAGCTTTGATTCTTTATCCAAGAGGACGAGTCATACTGAGAACACTGTAGTTTTTCTCTCTTTCATACTATGCACTGTATCTCTTTGTTTTTTTTCATACTGTACACTGTATCTCTTTCTCTTTTTCATACTATACACTGTATCTCTTTGTTTTTTTCATACTGTACACTGTATCTCTTTCTCTTTTTCATACTATACACTGTATCTCTGTTTTTTTCATACTATACACTGTATCTCTGTTTTTTTCATACTATACACTGTATCTCTTTGTTTTTTTCATACTATACACTGTATCTCTTTGTCAGTTTCATTCATTTCATTTAATTTTTTTTTGATTGAAATGTAAGCATTATTGATGCTATACACATCAATTTTCCGTTCAGTGTTCAAAGGTGGACATTTCAGGCCCAGAAAGTACAAATCCAGACCAAGATTTTGTTTCAACCAACCAGTTGAGTGACTGTGACTCTTTACACTGAGCTGGTTGGTTGAAATAAAATCTTGGTCTGGATTTGTACTTTCTGGGCCTGAAATGCCCACCTTTGTCGATGTTTTAGTGCCGTCGAAATATGCAAGTTCTCCAACTAATGGCTATTTCAGCCATATATAACTAATTCAGCCATATATAAGCACATTCTATAGGTTTAAAGTAAAGTTCCATTACTGTCTTCCACAGCTTTGCCAGCTGCCTGCCATTTTAATGACTGACATCCATTGAAGGAGTTTTTTGTTAATGTTATGGATATTGTCATGGCAATAGAAACTTTCTCTCAGGAACAAGCTGTAATAATGCTATTGGGGAGCGTAGGTCACTGCTCTGTGCAATGCACGGCTGAATCAGATTACAAATACTCATTACAAGGATTGTTCTTTGCTTTCTAATTGCATCTAGACAATAGGGTGGTGTGGTGGCTCAATGGCTAATGCTATCACCTCACACCTCCAGGGCTTGGAGTTTGTATCCTGTCTGTACTGTGTGTGTGTGTGTGTGTGTGTGTGTGTGTGTGTGTGTGTGTGTGTGTGTGTGAGCAGGTATACCTTACCTTATGGGGACACAATGTCCCCAAAACGTAATGAATACCCATTGTTACTCAATTTAATAAAAAATCTGTGACTGTGATGAAAAAGCCTAAAATGCAAAAAAATCTTGTATTTTGCTTGGTTACTTATGGTTATGGGTAGGGAAGGGTAGGGGTTAAGGTTATCATAGTTAGCGTTAACATTTTGCCCATAGTTTACATGTTCTCCTTCTGATGTGTGGGTTTTCTCCCACAGTCTAAGTGGTGTCTCTAAATTGCCCAAAGTGTATAATTGTGGGTGTGTGTGTGTGTATGGCATCCTGACCCCTGATCCCTGGGGTAGACTCTGAGCCTGTAGATGCGTGGTTAAAAGGTGAATGGACAACCTTTAAATATTTTAATAATTATTTTATCTAGCATTTGAAGGATAGGTCTTCCGTGTAGATTAAAATACCAGCACCAAGTACGCATCCATTATGCTGCTGCACAGGAACTAGAATCCCTGTAGCCAAAGGTTTTACTACCAGCAATTTTCTGAATTATTCAAGAAAGTACAAGGAAGCCTGAGTCCTGTGATATAAAATTGCGATCTGGGCTGCACCCATGAATCAGCCCTGTGAGATTAAGCAGGAGCCGGACCTTCACGCACCATTAAAGTGAATAGAAGAAATATCTGTTCTGAACTTAAAGGCAAGTATATATACCTAAAAAGGAGTGATATAGCCACATTTATGACTGATTACCTGCAGATTGGATGGTGTCTGATTCATGGTCCTAGAAAGAAAGGAAGGGATAGAAAAAGAAATAAAATTTTCTGTTACCTGAACAAAAAGCATGTTTTAAATAAGCAATTAACATGCATTTCAAACTGACTCTAAAAAAGAAAAGACCCTGGAATTAAAAGTTGACGGCAACAGCATATCTCTACCTCAAACAGCATATAGCTTTGGTGTTTTCGTCAGAATTGAAGAGACAGATAAGTGTCCCCCATCCATTCTTATCTTCATTGCAACAGCTTGCTAAGTAGGACATTATCAGGGTGTCATCAGTTCTGAGTATACATTTGATGTGTGAGAAATCAGCGTTAAAGTAAAACTAATTTTATTTTATTATTTGACATATATAGAAGGAGAACCGTACTGGAACCAAAATTGACCCCTGTAGGACTCCATTTTTAATCAGTGATGATTGTGGCACAGTATTCTTACTTAAAAATGTAAAAAATTTTTGAATGTATTGATGCATGTGTTCATGTTAGAGCTTAGATCGGGCCCAAAAAATTAAACCCGACCCTACCCGAGCCCGTGCACCTTGTGTCCGAGCCCGACCCGGTCCGACACATTAACTGTAATTATGAGCCCGAGCCCGATTTAAACCCGACTATTTTTTAATACGTGAGCCGTTGTAACAGACGTTCTCAACTACAATTCTAAGTTGTTTGAACTACAGAAATTAGTTTAGATTTATCTTAATGAAAAATGCAACAAGGACGAAGCATGTAAACTGCATTGTTTGTTTATTCAGAATGGATTTTTGAGACACGTTTAGAAGAAAAGCACGTTTTCACTTATCCAGTTCGCTTGCTGCTGGAACCAGTTTGTGTGCTCGGCATCGAACTTTAAGTAAAGGGTTAAGAAAAAGGTTAAATCCTTCCGTAAGCAGCCAACGAGGTATGTGTTAATTAAGTTTTAGTTAAGTTTGTTGTATTTAGCCATGTAAATGTAAATGCTAACTGAGGTTCGTGTTAACTGTATATGAATTCTCTAAGCTGTCTTTATTGTTATTTATGTTTATATTTCATTTGAATTTCAATGTTTGTTAGCTAATATTGTAAGTAAATGTGCTTGATTTTGTGTTTCCGTATCTGTATTTAGTTCTCACGTCTGCCATGATGGTGATAATAACGAAGCCACTGTCTTTCGAATAAACCGTCGGCTCAGTTAAATGCAAAGGACTCTTGTGCTCGTGTCTTACGGGAGGGAGCTACATTTATAATTATGGCATAGCTCTCCACCCAATTAGGCTAATTAAGTAATGATTTAAAAAAAAACCCACACACAAATGCTTGATCATGGCCCCGCCCAGCCCGGCCCGGCCCGAAGATAGTGGCAGGAAATATCGGCCCGACCCGGCCCACGGGTCGGGTCGGGTCGGGTCTGGGCTCGGGCTCGGGCAGAGAATCTAAACTCTAGTTCATGTAGACCTCTTCATACTCCAAAACACATGCAGTCTGATGAATGGATACCCCTAAATTGCCCAGTATTATAGCGTCCCTCCCAGGGTTGTCCCTCCCAGGTACACTGTACTTCCTCGGATCGACCCCAGGTTCATTTGTACCCTGTGGTGGATAAGTGGTATGAATGATGTATTGGTTACTTTAATGAGAATAATGAGCTGAATAAGAGAAATAATCATTACTAAGAATAATTGAAAGTACCCTTTAATTTTTGTCAATTTATTTGGTTCTCCAGGATACATCCCATTTAAACATAATTCTAATGTAAATTCCGTCGATACATTAAAAATTTAAGGAGCACATTATGCGAGCTGAGTCTGTAGCAGAAACCACACACAGTAAAAATGTGGGGATTTCCGTAGGATTTATTATCAGCAGGGCGTAGTATTTTGTAATAGATTCATAATTTCCAAATGAGCTCAGATGTTTTCCATGGTATATCTACAACCCTACAAATCTATATTACACTCACTTGCAGTATACAGATAAATGTAAATTAAAAAAATGCTTTTCTTCACTATTAAAGGAGAAATGTACACTATAATTCATAGTCTGAAGTTTAGGACAAAAGCGACACTGGATTTTAAAGATGAAGATGAATTTGTAAAGTGAGCTGTTGATTTCTGTATTGAATAGAGAATTTAGATTGTGTAGAATTACATCCTAGTAGATTGTGCTATAAAGAGGCATCTATATGGAATTGTGGATTTATATATAAAATAGATGCGCTCTGTGTGAAGAAAAGAGTTTAACTTGTTACATTTTGTATCAATTATAATGGCAATATTAGATGTGTGGGAATAGATGTGAGGAGCTTAGCCTGATGTGAGGGCATGCCTTCTCTTGGGAGCAGTGGGTGCTTATAACAGCAGATGGCACCAAGCTGTTTGCAACAGGACACTGTGACTGTTCAGTCAATGGGCACATTTCTGAGGTGGGCTTCTGCTGTAATCAACATGAAGGGCAGACTGCCCCTTATGTATTTCTAGTTTGCAACAAAAGCATTGCAACAAAGAATGACATGAAACTACTTTTCCTGCTGTAACGTTCTCCATGTTAACAGACATAAACCACACATTACACTAACTTACATCAATGAAACCAACATCCACAGCATGCCCTACACAGCCTATTCACATCCACCAGCATGCCCTACACATCCTGTTCACATCCACCAGCATGCCCTACACATCCTGTTCACATCCACCAGCTTGCCCGACACAGCCTGTTCACATCCACCAGCATACCCTACACAGCCTATTCACATCTACCAGCTTGCCCTACACATCCTGTTCACATCCACCAGCATACCCTACACATCCTGTTCACATCCACCAGCATACCCTACACATCCTGTTCACATCCACCAGCAAACCCTACACAGCCTGTTCACATCCACCAGCTTGCCCTACACAGACTGTTCACATCCACCAGCATGCCCTACACAGCCTATTCACATCCACCAGCATGCCCTACACATCCTGTTCACATCCACCAGCATGCCCTACACATCCTGTTCACATCCACCAGCAAACCCTACACAGCCTATTCACATCCACCAGCATGCCCTACACATCCTGTTCACATCCACCAGCATGCTCTACACATCCTGTTCACATCCACCAGCATACCCTACACAGCCTATTCACATCCGCCAGCATACCCTACACAGCCTATTCATATCTACTCTGGAATGGCAACTTTTGCCTATGAGAAAAAATAACATGCAAAATTATGTACAAATCCTATAAAACTGTTTTGTTAGAGTTGGTGCAAATTCATTAAAGCTTAGATATTAAAGTTTAGATATTTAAACATATTTCCTTATGGGATCTTGAGGATATTTCACATTCCATAATTTGTAGTTTGATTTTTAAAAAATCTGAAATGTGTATAAATAAAATCAGTGCTACTTGAAATATTGAGCTATGTATTATAACACCATTAAAATATTACTAACTTATGATGTGTTTTCTTATTAGATACAGACATTGGTCAGTGTATTTTAAATTGTATTTGTAAATGTTTCAATTAAAATGTACAAAATAGCATTACACCTGGAATAATCTTTAATTATTATTATTAAAACACTACAAGCCTCAATTAAATGACAGTATATCTCAGTATAAGCTTAAACCGAAGGAATAATCCTTCACATTTAGGTAACAGAGCCTGTAAGCTAAGATTCTGGCTGAATGAACAAATGCTTGCTGAATCCTAAATTTTACTGCCCTTCTTGCATCAGATTTTACCTTCTGTGTCTGGCTATTAATATTCTCAGTCTGTTGCATTAATGTCAGGTTCTTATAACAGTGAAACGTATTCTGATTACACCACCGTCTAGTCATACATAGAAAATTATGATGAGTTAACATTAAATACAAGTCATGGTATGAAAATCATATTTACTATTTGTTCTATTACAATAAAACTTTTTTTTTTTTTTAAATTCACACCTGTCGCACTATCACAACCAGAGCCAATCACTTTCAGCCTCAGTAATCATTGTGCACAGACGTGTTTTAAAAACCCCTTTTGTATGACGTGCCTCTTTAACCAAAATAAATTGTATACGCTTTCCGTTACAGTCCAGCCATATTTGGAGGTGCCATTCCATATATATCAAAAGAACTACGCAAGACCAGGACTGCTTTATTCTACTGCTATGAATTAGCACACATACTGTGCGTTTTTTTTTCCCTCCAAAGCAATTTGATGGTTATCACCTCTGTCCGCGCCAGTCAGGCTGCCAGTTATAGCAATAATGTGATAATTTAGCAGCAACAGGAAATGATGATGTTGACTGCGTGCTATTAGACCAGGGCAACAATCAGATAACAGGCCAGAGGTAATCTGTTGACTCTGATGACTGGGCAAACTTACGCTGGCCATACAAGAGGGGCACTGTGTCTCGTCCCTTGGCAAGTGTGTCCAGAAAATGTGGAAATGTTTACTTTGGACTTTTTTTTTTATACCAGACAGTCCTAATTATATACCTATTGGCGAGTAATTTACACACAAGCCATACTTCAGGAACAGAGATGGTTTCTGTTAATAAAAGCCCATTTCTGGGGTGAACAGGGAACACAAACAGGTCCAGTCTCTGTACCGACAGAAATTTGGCCTTTCCAGGTGTACAAATAATGACCATATTAGTAACCCATTATCGAAGGTCAGACACAAAATATACATATTTAGTCTTTACAGTTTAGTAAAACTGAGCTGGAGCTCCTTCGTAGGGGCACGTTCTGATGGCACTGGTTACTGTGTGGGCAGCACCATGGCTGCATGAGTAGCACCAATGCTGCACAGCTCCTGCGTGGGAGGCTCCAGACCCTGTTGGTGTGGTCTTCTGTGGTCCAAAGGCACAGTCAGACCCATAGTAATTGGTCTGAGGGCTTGGGTGTGTGTGTCTGTGGGGGGGGGTAGGTATGTCCTACATTGGGGGGCACTACATTTCCCCACAATGTGATTACAAGTACCTGTTGTTTTCACCTTGAGGGAACATTTTTTCAGTCTCTACAAGGGGAAATTAAATTTTATAAAAATCTGTGAATGTACTCAAAAAACTGAAAAGACTTGTGTTTTGTTTGGTTAAGATTACGGCTGGGTAGGGGTTAAAGGTTGTTCCAATTAGGGTATATATCAATATCAGTACAAACATGTGTGTGTATGTGTATTATGTTTATATTACACTCGGGGACTGGATGTCCCCCATAATGTGATAAAAACCTGTTATTTTGATGTTGTGGGGACCATTTTTCAGGTCCCCACAAAGATCTACGAATGCAATCAAAAAACTAAAAATGCCAAAAGACTTGTATTTTGTTTGGTTACTTATGGTTAAGCTTCGGACTGGGTAGGGGTTATAGAAATGAATGGAGAGTCCCCACAAAGATATTATTAGAAACCTGTGTGCTGTGTGTGTGTGTGTGTGTATGTTCACCAGGATTTAGTAAAGTTCCTGGGATAATAGGTGTAAGAGATGTTCATTGAGAGTCTGGAATGGAGGTATTACTTTAAAAGTGCATGTGTGGTTACACAATGCTCATGTGAACCATGGTACAGAGGAAACAGTGAGGACAGACAGATCGACTCCCAAAGGAACGGGTGTGGTGACGACACACTCAGATCTGATTTTGGAGGAAGGAAGGGGGGGAGGGCCATGATTAAGTGGCTCCGTTATATTTTAACTCTCACAAAGCTATACAAACACAGAAACAATGACTAACACTTAATCTACCATACAATGATATGATTCATTCTGAAACACTGCTCAAACAAATACCAATTAGGGAAATGCCAATTAGCTAGCTTGCTGGCTAATCCAAAATCGTGTTATTGCAATTAATTTGTTTTCCATTTTCAGTTTCTTTCTAGCTCACAACTTTGAACCTTTGTCCTGGTATTTCACCAAGGCTTAAAAAAACACGTCAACAGGAAGGTACATTTAGGCGTGTGAAAATATGCTTATTGAATTAACAAGTCGCCATCCTGGAGTTGTAGGTCCGACATTTTAACATCACTAAGCTTTTCTCAGTTTTCTCATAAGGAATCTTCATACCTCACCAGAAAATCTGCTAAGAGCTGTTCTACTTGGCTGACTAACAAGCCCCACCCCCAGTGTCAGTCAACCCGTGGCGGCACAGCTCGTCTGTGAGGGCGCCACCTTCTGGGGGGGCACCCAGTTAACAGGCCAGTGTCATTGCAGATGGCACTCCACATGCCCCTTGCACTGGGATGGGGGAGTGTTTGTGTGTGTGGGGGGGGTCAGCAGTGAGATTTACCTAGGGTTCCACAGGGAGAGAGAGAGAGAGGCAGTCATGAATGATGCAGTTTGTTTCTTTAGAAAGCCAGTTTCATTTTTAAAAAAATATGTAGAATGGCTGGTTGTTCCTGTGATTGTCACGTGTGATTTGTTTTTCTGAAGTTTGAGTCTAGTCTAATATTGGAACCTGTTCATCAGAAAGATGTTGAATTTGTTTTCATAATTTTGCATAAAATATATATTTTATATAGTAAAATTGACTCTTTATAAAACAACGTAATATTTCACATTAGAGTGAAATATGAAAACGTTATCGCCGTTCTTAGGTTCAAAGTATTGATCTGGAAATAAATCATTGCTAGACTTTATCATGACTATAGTTTATTACGCCGAGGTCTGAATGCCTATCCCTGTTTTCAGGGACACATAGTAAATCAGTATTTAGTAAAGCCAACATCTGTGTTGTATGGGAATGATATGATCTCGTAGTTGGATGTATTCCAGGTCTTTCAAACTATATTGGTTATATTATAAAATTATTGTTATACTTGTTTAACCTATATAAATGAACTTTATATATCCGCAGTTTTATGAGTGGATATCCCATTGCTTTGGGTCTCTCAGTCTGTGAAATGTCTCATTCTGTGAAATGCCTAGTATAGGATGACATGTTTGAGAAGTCAATAAATTGGACCAGCAGTGGCCTAATGGTTTGGGATGCCCCCTTGTAATCGAAAGATTGCTGCTTTGAATCCCTGACTGGCAAGGTACCCTGAGCAAGGTACTGCCCCCTGGGTGCTGAATTAGCTGCCCCCTGCTATTGTATGTCATGATGTCACATATGGGTTAAATGCAGAGGATGCATTTCGTTGTTGTGTGCTGTGGTGTGTCAACACTGATCACCTAATTCCTAATTATAATGTCAGTGAATGTTCTTCATCGAGATGTGACTGTTCTCTATCAAATAAAAAAAAACTTACCAGCTCTTTTTTATTATTTGTTATGACTATCTGATATGAAGATACTGGGTCAACCACTCTGGTTTGCTGAATGTAATTTAGATCAAGAATGATCCTCAAGAATGAAAAAGCAAAGATGTCTGAGCTGAGCTTCAAAAAAAGATTTTAAGAGTATTTAAGAACAATGACTTTCTTATCTTACAGCTGTAAATAGTGTTGAATTAAAAAATAAATCGTCCACAAATTATACATGAATCTAGAGATCGTGTACTGAGAGATTTGTTATTGTATGAGGTTTTAAATATCAGTTAACATTCATAACTATGATTTGTGAGGCTCTGCAGGTGTGTGACACCATTTTAAACCTCTCAGTTATGCAGTTGGTGTAGCTGTACATAATAATAGTTACTTTCAGGAGGTACATGGCCTGCTGAATCTATCCTAGATTGAAGTGTTTTTTCTCTCTTTTGGGCTTGTAGATCTTAATTAATGTACCATTTGGTGGGATCCTACTAACTAACCTGAATGTTTTACATTGTATACTGTCATGCAGAAACATTTGAAGTGTAATTTGTAAACTATTGTCTTTATAGGACATTGAAATTATTTGCAGGCAGCGTTCAACTTATGTAAAACCGACCACCGCAAATTGGAAATACCCAGTTGTCATGACCTGCTCGTACAATCCTCCTGTGTGCCACACCCCCTCATCAACCTCGTGTCAATTCCTGATTGTTCTCAGTTGTCCTGCATTTCCGTCCATTAGTTCTGTGCATTTAGTCCGTGTGCTAGCCCGTCTCCCCTAGGTCTGTCATTAATGTTGCCTGTGAGTGAAGCCTGTGTCCCGTCAATAAACCCTGTTTGCTCGCGTCTACAGCTCCCGTTGCTTGCTTGCCTGCTTGTCCCGAACTCGCCGTAACACCAGTTTACTGACATGCTGACACAAAAAGGTGACATACACTGAGAATATATTTATCTTTTTATTTATTTAATATGTGTTCTTTAGTACACATTACTAGTACATTTTCACTTGTGTTTTTTTTTGCTGTAAGAGATCATGAATGGTATGGAGATAAATCTAACTAACAGAAAATCTGACTTGTGTGGGGGTTCTGGGACAGATTATTTCCATGAGTCGTGAGCTGCCTGTACCGTGTTAAATGTGTTACAATACTTGTAGTATTCTGTGTTATAAAACAAACAGTTTTTTGCAGGCTACCTAACCGCGCCCCCATCCGGTTACAGCCCCTCAGATATTACAGTATTTTAAAGCAGGACTTTCTTCACAATCCTTTAAAATAAAGTAGATTATTATTATTACTGCAATGCAGACAGCAGTTTGGGAGTTTCGCATTATTAGCCTTAGTTTCTGGCTTTTGGAGAAGTCTCCTACATCAGCTAAAAGCCAATTAATGTAATAATGTGTAAGCCTTCTGGACATTATTACCAGATAGATAATGGAAAACAGCATGAGATTTGCTGTTGTCTATCAACAGTGTATAAATGTATACAACAAAAACAGTGCATAACTATGAAAATGTTCACATTAGCATATTTACTATAATATTTTCCGAAACAACGTACATTCGGTAATTGGAACCTCCTGCATCTGTGAACCCTACGTCTTTTTGGGAGGAATGAGATGCAACTTCAGTAATATGAGCCCATCTGGCTCAGCCAATAACTTTGAAACTACAGCAAATAATAATGTAGCGATATTCATGAACAATCTGCAATTACAGCACAGTCATGCCATTTAATTTTATGATGATGCAAATGTTAAAATCTGAAATCAAATCTTAATAAATTCTACAAATATGTCTAGAATTAGGTTTACATTATATGAATTCAGGTCATGGTAAAATAAACTAAGGAAATTTCCTTAACTCTAAAAACACTAAGGCCCTGCTTTTTATAAAGGCGCTATAAACTCACGTTAAGTGTTACATGCCGCTCCTGTATGGCTAGCATGCTCATGAACTGCTGCATTCGTCCTGGGGCCTTCAGGATGCCTATGCTCACTGGAGTCAGCTATATCCGGACGTCTTATTAACATTATTGTTTTACAATCAGCCAGAGTTTGCTGTATGTTGCTTAATAATCACATTATATACAAATATTGGTGTTAGGCATGGCAAGATAAACGTGATGCATGGCTGCCTTGGTAAATATTACAGTATATGAACAAAAGTATTGGGACACACCTGTTAATCACTGAATTCTGATGTTTCATTCAGACCCATTGCCACAGGTGTATAAAATTAAGCACCTTTCCATGCAGTCAGGTTCACAAACATTTGTGAATTAATGGGTCGTTCTGAAGATCTCAGTGAATTCAAGCATGGTGCTGTCATAGGATGCCACCTTTGCAATAATCAGTTAGTGAAATTTCTTCCGTACTAGATATTCCATGGTCAACTGTAAGTGATATTATTGCGAAGTGGAAGTATTTAGGAATAACAGAAACTAAGCCACGAAGGGCCAGACAATGTAAAGTAACAGAGCAGGATTTCCAAGTGCTGAGGTGCATAGTGCATAAAAGTCACTAATGCTCTGTCAACACAATAACGGCAGGGTTCCAAACTTCCTCTGGCATTAACTCCAGCACAAAAACTGTGCAACGGGAGCTTCATGGAATGGGCTTCCATGGCTGAGCAGCTCCATGCAGGCCTCATATCACCAAGCGCAGTGCCAAGCGTCAGATGCAGTGGTGTAAAGCACATCGCTACTGGGCTCTGGAGCAGCGGAAACATGTTTAGTGGAGTGATGAATCACACTCCTCTGTCTGGCAGTCTGATGGATCAGTCTGGGTTTGGTAGATGCCAGGAGAACGTTACCTGCCTGACTGCATTGTGCCAACTGTAAAGTTTGGTGGAGGAGGGATAATGTTATGGGGTTGTTTTTCAGGGGTTGGGCTAGGTCCCTTAGTTCCAGTGAAGGGAACTCTTAATGCTTCAGCATAGCAAGACATTTCGGACAATTCGATGCTTCCAATTTTGTGGGAACAGTTTGGGGAAGGCCCTTTTCTGTTCCAGCACAACTGTACCCCAGTGCACAAAGCAGGGTGCATAAAGACATGGAATGGTGAGTTTGGTGTACAAGAACCTGATTGGCCTGCACAGAGCCCTGACTTCAACCCAACTTGACACCTTTCAGATGAACTAGAATGGAGATTGCAAGCCAGACCTTCACGTCCAACATCAGTGCCTGACCTCACAAATGCCCTTCTGGATTAACAGGCATGTAATTGCACCACAAACACATTATAAACTTGGAAAGTCTTCCCAGAAGAGTGGCAGCTGTTATACCTGCAAAGGGGGGACCAACTCCATACTGATGCCTATGGATTTAGAATGGGATGTTACAAAAGTTCCTGTAGGTGTAATGGCCAGGAGTCCCAATACTTTTGTTTTGGGTTGAGCTGGCAGAGGGCAGGAGTGTGAAGAGGGAGTGAGCTGGCAGAGGGCAGGAGTGTGAAGAGGGAGTGAGCTGGCAGAGGGCAGGAGTGTGAAGAGGGAGTGAACTGGCGGGGTGTAGGGGTGTGAAGAGGGAGTGAGCTGGCAGAGGGTAGGAGTGTGAAGAGGGAGTGAGCTGGCGGAGTGTAGGGGTGTGAAGAGGGAGTGAGCTGGCAGAGGGCAGGAGTGTGAAGATGGTGCAGCTGGTGGAGGGCAGGAGTGTGAAGAGGGAGTGAGCTGGGTGGCTGGCATCCCTGATGATGGACTCAGCCCTCTTCAGTCAATGTGAGAGACAGATGGGCTATAGGTGGGGAAAGTCTGTGGCAAACATAAAAATGGTGCCTTAAAGATGGCTGTGCTATTTACAATGAAAATGGTGCCTTAAAGATGGCTGTGCTATTTACAATGAAAATGGTGCCTTAAAGATGGCTGTGCTATTTACAATGAAAATGGTGCCTTAAAGATGGCTGTGCTATTTACAATGAAAATGGTGACATAAAGATGGCTGTGCGATATACAATGAAAATGGTTACATAAAGATGGCTGTGCGATTTACAATTTAAATGGTGCCATAAAGAAGACTTAGGCAGTCAAAGAAAATGTTCAAGGCTAATTATCTGGGTTTATTTGCTCAAAAACATAAAACATATACAAACAAACATAAGCCCATTAAGAAAGTAAACAAGAATTTCTCCACAGTTAACTGTAAAATTTACCTAAAAGTTTCACCTCCTTAAGACTCTGTCTTTAAATGGAAATTAAGATGTTAAAGTCTATTCAAATAATGAAATGTACTACAGAAAGACTATGAAGTAAAAAAAGACATTTTATATGCACAAAATAAGTTCACATATCCCCATGAACTTCATTGATGTGGAAAATTGCATGTTTTTACTGTTGTGTTTTTTTTTTTTTGTATCTGGGACAGCAAAATCAATCAGGCAACAAATGTGATTTAAAAAAGATGGATGGATGGATGGATGGATGGATGGATGGATGGATGTCATCTGAGAGATTATTGTAACCCCATTAACATTGTGTTGAGAAGATTAATTGAAATTTTTAATTTGGCACCATCAGAACCGAAGGGAGAAGTCGGCAGTAAACAATACATAAGATAGGACATTTCTGGCAGACTTAAGCAGTGATGTCATGGTGTGTTTTCTTTTCAACACCCCTGGTACACTTTCTACAAGTTAGCCTCCAGAGGCTGACGAAACATGTTGCATATTTCGGCTCTAAACAGGGTCAGCTGCTCTGTTTGCTCAGGCCCCGCCTGTCAGAGTGGAATCCGCCAGTGATGTCATCAGGGGACCACAGAAAGCCTGTTAATACAAATTACGTCACTTTGGTGCTGAACAAATACAAGCTGGGAGACGTTTTTGACCAAACACCTCAAAGCACGCATTGCAGCTCCACGTCTTTTCCGACGACACAACGTACATTCGGTAATTGGAACCTCCTGCATCTGTGAACCCTACGTCTTTTTGGGAGGAATGAGATGCAACTTCAGTAATATGAGCCCATCTGGCTCAACCAAATAATTTCTTTTACAAATAAATATGATTATTATAACCGAGTCAGAAATAATAAGCATGTCCAAGTGATAGCAGAATGCTAACAGAGGTTTTGACCAAAGCATATGGAGTCTATGAGAGTTTAAGAGACAGTGATACATATGCACTCGAATATGATGAATGATATTAACCATTCTGTGGTAAACAGTTGACATTGTTTACCTTGTCATATGACATGCTGTATTGGCACCTTCTATTGCCACCAGTGGTTGATAATTCATTCCTTCATTCAACACCACATACCAGCAGAATGATAACCTAGCCTGACTTAGACTTTGATGTGTCCTGGCAGCTATGTCTAAAATCGTTTAAATAAATGAAGCGGGAACCTTTCATGAAAATAATAAAACAATAATGCTAATTTAAGAAACACAGTTTTGTCTGCTAGATATGGCAAATACACACAGAATTAATGGGTTTTCCTGGTGGTCAAAATAGCTAGCAATATGACCTTTAGAGTTCTGTACATGAACACTGTTCCTGTGGTAATACCATTTCAAACTTACATAACAATTCTCACAAGACATTATGTCACCACCACACCTTCTAAAATCAGGTCTCCCTTTTTGTTCTTTTAAACATCTAGCAAGGAATCTAGAGTCAAGGGTCTTTTTTTCAATGTACAGTTAACATTAGCCGCGTGATTTAAAGTAAGGAGCTTTGCCATCATCATAAATACAACTGCAAACAACCTCCATCCAGCTGGTTCTCTGTAAGCTTATACCAGAAACAACATTTTATTTAAACTGCCTGCTTCTTCTTTAAAAGATTTAGGTCCACATGATGTCTTTGGCTACAGCTCTATCTGAAATTTGTCACAGAAAGCTACCTTGCTCTCCATAAGCCACAGGTTTCAGCCATAACTCTCTGCCAGAACTGTTGCCACAAGTGCTCTAAAGACTAGTTAGCTAAATGCTAAGCTGCTTAGCCAGTACATGGTCAATGTAAGACTCTTTATTTATTATTAAATATTAAGTTACTGGGAACGGCATGGTGGTGCAGTGCTTAGTGCTGTCGCCTCACACATCTGGGACCAGGATTCGAGTCTCTTCGATGGTTCCATGTGTGTGGAGTTTGCATGTTCTCCCCATGTCGTCGTGGGGTTTTCTGCGGGTACTCCGGTCTCCCCCCGGAGTCCGAAAACATGCTGGAGTTGGCAAATCGCCCATAGGTGTGCCTGTGTGAGTGTGCCCTGTGATGGGTTGGCGCCCTGTGATGGGTTGGTGCCCTGTGATGGGTTGGCGCTCCATCCTGGGTTGTTCCCCGTCTTTTGCCCAAAGGCTCCGGACCCCCCACGACCCTGAATAGGACAAGCGGTTACAGAAAATGAATGTTTTCCATCTTCCTGCCACTTACCCTGAGCAGGTAACAGAAGCATAGATCTCGTCTCAAACAGTGCAGTGCTGTGCAGAAGTCTAAGGCAGTCAAAGAAAATGGCGTTTAAATGATCTTCATGTTGGTGCATTATGTCTGTCCAAGTGTGGTAGTTTAGCCATTTCAAAACCTCTCCTAAAGTCAGCGACCATCCAATACACCCATGCAACCACTATCCCACCTTGTTTGGGTAACAAACACCTCAATGAATTTTTCTACGAATTAAGTAAAATATCTAATTGAGTTGGTGGTGAAATTTAAGCTTTACATGGAACGGCTGAGGTGTCCATGAGGAGAGGTTTGGGTACTAAGCAGTTCTTCTAGCCATCCAACTGGATGTCAGTAACTTCTGGAAAACAGAAGGAATTTTTGTTAGTTCTTATTGTGTTACAGTACACAAGAGGGGTACACAACCCAGTCCAGGATATATGAGGCAACAATGTCACACACTGAGCATTCTGCCATCACTGTTTTATGTTTTCTTTATTTGAGAGTCAAAAACTGTGTCTAGTCATGTGATTAGTAGCTAATTTTCTGATGCAGTGTCAGCTACAGTCAGGCTGACCTGCTTGATTACTATCATGTCTTTCAGTTTCGAGAGGATATTTCTTGTTTTTGTGACGGGGTCGGCTCGGACCCAGGAGAGGGTTTTAGAACAAACGTCTGTCTGTGATTGTTTTTATTTTCCCCCTTTGGGTTGTGTGATAACATTAAATGGTTTTTAAAATTTCATCAGCTTTAATGAATGCGAAAGCACATGTAAGCGTGAGTGAGATAATCTGAAGCAGTGAATCTGGAAAGTGTCTGATGGATACGACACTGTAGCCAAGAGCCAAAAGCAGCTCAGAGCAAGAACAGTACTTCACCTCACAGCATAATGTCAAACCTCAGCGCACAAGGGAGCCATTTCTCACCGGCTCAAATCTAAAAGATGTAACTATTCAATAAACAGTGAGCCTTTAACAACAGAACATTTAACAAAAGAAACATCTAATGTCCAATTATTAGTTCATTTTTAATTAAATTCTTGGGAGTGAATCCATTATCATTACAAAATACTGCTCAATCTAGTGAAACTTTGTTCATATATTACTTTATGAGTCTGCTTACTAATTTGTTCCAGAATGCTGTTCACAGACCTCCTTTCTGGACTAAATGTCAGCTGGGTAGAGGGATATTTCAAAGTTTTTTGGCTGTTTTCCTACCTCAGCTAAACTTGTAATTGACAGTTTTTTTTTGTC
This sequence comes from Paramormyrops kingsleyae, assembly GCF_048594095.1. Taxonomy (NCBI): domain Eukaryota; kingdom Metazoa; phylum Chordata; class Actinopteri; order Osteoglossiformes; family Mormyridae; genus Paramormyrops; species Paramormyrops kingsleyae. Next base: position 25,124,799 of record NC_132803.1, read on the forward strand.
TTTTCTGTGAATCTCTTTGCTTAAGGAATAAATTCAAGGGCATTCATTTAAGAATTTTCTTCACTAACATACCTCTAACACATTGGCTACAGTCTTTTTCTCATTTCTAATGTATTGAAATTATTTGTATCCAAAGCATTACTGGTCCCAGCACAGAAATGTCCCTTATAAATATGTTGCAATGCTCAACATTCTGTTCCCCGGTTATGAATGCCCCGCTTTTAACTAGGAATTCACCAGCTGTTATTTATTAGCACGTATCACAGGCCTAGTAGTTGATTGGATTATTTTCATATTCTGAGTTGTGTTCTTTGCACAAACTCAGTTGTTTCTGTATCATTGTAATGAAGCTTGTTTACATTTAAGCATTTTTATCTGATTTTATTGTTAAATGGTAATATAACATGAAAGGGGAGTAATGTACTGTATTTATGTTAAATGACATGAATGAAGCTTGACCAGGGTTCCAGTTTCCTCCATGGCCCTATGTGTGTGCAGTTTGCATGTTCTCTCCATGTCGTCATGTCGGTCCCTCCTTCAGTCCTGTTATTTTGACGTTGTGAGGGACCATTTTTTCAGTGCCCACATGGGGAAATTCAAGTTTATAAAATATCTGTGACTGCAATCAAAAAACTAAAATACCCAACAGTCTTGCAGTTTGTTTGGTTGCTTACAGTTAAGGTTAGGGCTGGGTTAGGGTTAGGGTTAGGGCTGGGTTAGGGTTAGGGCTGGGTTAGGGTTAGGGTTAGGGCTGGGTTAGGGTTAGGGCTGGGTTAGGGTTAGGGTTGTCATGGTTGAGATTGCGCCTGTAGCTTCCTTTCCTGGATAAGCTCTGGACCCCCCCCACCCTGCAGGAGTGGGTATAGAAAATGGATGAATGGATAGAATCCTAGAATTCTCCCTCTTCTGTTCGGTACATGCTGTCTATGACTTGTTTTTTATTTCATTGTCTCCTTCCAAATGTCAGCTGTACTATAACATATTCTTTTGTCCTGAAATAATATCCGCAGCTACTGACTGTAATAGAAGTTTACCACTGAAAAACAGAATTACACATAGTCAAGTAAAAATAAAGATTCTAAAAACATTACTGTTTAATAATGTTTAATCTATGTATTTTATGTTTCTCTACTTAATATCTTCCTTAATTTCTAATACTGAATTGTAGCCTAATGATAAACTCAGTAATAATAGCTAATGATACCCTTTGTGACTGAGAAATTAAATAACGACCTTGCAGACATGCAGAGTCTGAAGGAATCTTGGATGTGATATGGTGCTGTTCCCTTGGCAGTCTTTTATACCAATACCAAGGCTATAAAATAGGAATGAGCTTCAAATGATGTCCAAGGTTAGGAGACTGGGAGCACCGAGGTTTTAAGGAGGTCAGAGATATGTCATGGTACATCTGGATTCATTCACATCGCATGAGGGTACATGCCTTTAGCCCAAGCAGGAAGAAAGTACTGCAGTCTTGGTGAAAAGTAACTACAGCCTATGCCAAAGGTTTGGCACTGGAAATTTTTAAATTCCTATATTTGACTTCTAAGTGATATTTGCTGAGCAAGTGTGGCAGGGTAGCTTAGTGGGTAGTACTCAAATGTGGATGTTTTGGATCCAGAAAGTATAAGTACTCTGTCAGTACTCTGTGACTGTGACTCTTTATACTCAACTGGTTGGTTAAGGCAAAATCTTGATCTGGATTTTTACTTTTTGGAGCTAAACTACGCTCCTTTGGTAGTACCAGCACACAGTTAAATAAATAGACATCTGTAAAATATTACCAAAAGCAGTGTGTTACCCAGTATACTGTAGGATGTCCACTGCCTTGTGCTTTCAGGCACTGGCTGGAAATTGGATGAGTATAGACAATACTCCTCAATACTCCCCAATGCTCCACATGCTGGGAAACAAAACATTTTGACAAAATAAAAATTGGTAGTAATTATTACTCTTACATTAAGATGTGTGTATGTGATGTTTGTATATGTATGGTCAGGTTGATGGCCAGTTTTTTCGCTGGTACTTGTGACTAGTGACATGGTGTATTGCAACAGCAATAAAGGGTTTCATCATCATTAAGAGAATGAAGCTGCCATGTTTTCATTGTTTAAATTTGACAAGCCTCCCGTTTACAAGAAAAGACTGAGGCTTTGATCTTCTTATATTGAATCTAATGATCATTTCCATAAAGCCATGTATCATCTACTTAATAACAGCAATTTATTTATGTGACATAGAACAGCTCTGAACTGTTAGAACAGCTGGGAGGGAGCAAAAACGTGGACTGTCTGGGGATCTGGGGAATGGGAGTCTGATTTAAGCGACAGCATAAGGAAATCAGCATTTAATCAATAGAGCCAAGCAGCAGCTCTTTTTGTTCTTCAGTCCCCATTTGATCTCGTTTATATTGAAGTGCTTACCATACAAGTTGCTCTGCTCAGCTGTAGTAGTTTTTGTTGCTTCTTGTAATGTCTGTCACACTGTAATTTCATTATATGCGTATATAATTCATGAAGTCATAAGATCATTAACAATAGCTAGTGTCAATGTTTGTTTAATAATTGTATATCAATTCTTCTTCGGTGCACAGTACAGTGGAATCTAATTAGGGACAGTGACAGTCGATGGTGTCTGAAGTCAGGTCATGAAAAATACAGATTGAGTATGGCATGCTGTATTCACTCAGATCACCTTACATAATTAAAAGCACATTAATGCACAAACATGCATTCAGTTTAATCACTGTAATATAATGTTACAGCATTGCGAAAAGGTTAGGATTTCACCTCATGAATACAAGCCGCGATTCTAACACTGCAGCCGGGACCCCCGTGGTAAACAATCTGCACCAGCTGAGGTGTGCGTGCCGTTCGCGTTCTGCTCCAAATAAACCTGCTGATGATATGCACACGACACCAAGGAATATAAAAATCAATGCAATTATGGCTATAAACATTCTCACCATTTTTCTTTTTGATGACAAAGCGTAAATTTATATAGTAATGCTTAAGTACTCCACAGGGCACAAATAATATAGTAATGCTATTACTTATGTATTAATTAACCACAAACTACTGATCTCATGTTAATTCTTCATTAATAAATCATAACATTTTATCACAAAGTTACTATATTTGTTAATATATCTGTTAATTCTGTAAACCTTTCTGAACTACTGAAGGAACAAGTCATGAAAAACACAAGAGAAATACTGATCTGATGTTCATCATTAATGAATCATAATGCATCTTTTATCTCAAGTAGGGACTATATTTGTTCATAATATTTAGTTATCAGTAAGTATTTGTACCACATCCAATAGTGTTACCATTTAGATTTCTGCTTATGCCAAGTTAAATCTCAAGCATCATATTTTAGCTTTTCTTATATTACATATTGTACATATTTATTATATAATAGACCTTGTAATCATTTGAGTTGCCCCATATGTTTGCTTTTGAAATATGAAAAATGCTGGGGCTGTATGAAATTATTCTTGTTAAATTAATTCTTCCTCTCTACTGTAAAGCAAAAGCACAAAGGCGATGAAAGAGGAACCTTTAAGCTCGACACGTATGACGTAAAAAAATAGCAGAATTGTCAAATGATGCACACTGCATGCTTGTCGGTTTTCTAGGAACAAAATAGTCTCTTTGGACAATTTCTTTATTGTGCATTTATATTTTAAATGAAGAGATATTCTAACAAATAGCAATGAATTGTGGATTGCTTTTAAGATAAAATCTGATTTGCCACCCTGTATTGGATAAGCAATCAGCTGATGGATGGATGGACTGATGGATGGATGGATGGATGGATGGATGGATGGAACACCTGATCATTTTCATATTATAAAATTTATACCACAGACAAAGAATTTAATTTGCTTAGAATGAGCCTGAAATATCTAATTTATTTCTAAAGTATTGCAGGTATGTTCATTGTGATGACAGTTGTACAGAATAAGAGGCAGTCATCCTGTTATGAACCAGCAAGTGCAATTTCCCATTTTTACAGTAAAAGATTTTACAAAAGATTCCTTCTCTAGCAGCTGGCCAGTGAAAGCAAACCCTGTGCTGGTGTATATTCCACTGTATCAGTAACAAAGAGTGTTACAATGAGTCAGTGACCCACACAACACAGCTGGCTTGTAGAAGCACTTAATTATCCAGGCTGCCTTATTAATCTTTTTGGAATGTATTATGACATCAGTGATGAGATACTTTAAATTCATACTGTATTGCCTTTCACTAACATGACACGTTCTACATATATACTATATTATTGCTAACTGAAATATTATGGTAAGTGCAAAACAGACTTTAACATTGCATATCAAATGCAGGGCAATTACATTCTTTAAAGATTCAAAGTTCAATGGGCTGTTTTTGTTCTTGTACACAATGGTGTCAGATAAAGTTACAAAGGTCGCAAATATACCAAAATATACCATAACAGTTTTGCCACAGATAATCGGTCAGACGCGCAGATAGGTTAATGGAAGACTTGTTATTGTTTTCATTATAAAGCTATAACCTTATCATAAGTCTTATCCATCTGAACAATCTGGTGGGAAATAAAAACAAGAGAGAAACTAGTACTGGAATTGCTTGGGAAAAAAAACTACATATAACTGGTGTCTTAAATAATTAGACCAACCATTATATATAATAACACCACTGGTTGTGGTTACGGAGGAAGGACAGTATATGGGGACAGACACCCCAATAGGGTCAGATGCAGGGAGTGGTAGGGAGACGTCCCTAGGAAACCACTTGCCCCCCCACCTGGAGATGTACTGGATAGGGGGCGAAACCAAGGTGAAAGGTGGCACCAGCTGACGACCCCGCATCTGACCCAAAGTGCACTGGAGGAGGTGCGACAGGCAGAAGGCCAAGCAGGAAACGCCATCTTGAACCTGTAGACAGTAGTTTCAGTTAGGTTTAATTCATTTAAACCTACATGAAATCTTTTTCAAATAAATGCAACAACAGCAAATGCTGGTAACAGGATTATGGAAATATGTAATATATCAATATCAAGAGCCTAAAAAGGAGGAGGGCCGCCTAGTGTCTTCAGAGCAGATTAAGTCCTCTTAGGATACTGTCATACACTCCTGAACTGGGTGTAATGTGATAATGGATCTTCCCCATGCCGAAAAGCCTCCAATTTCTCGAGGGATAAAGGAGAAGGAAATCT